>NW_027636412.1:0-29924 GCF_903797595.1 Erithacus rubecula | reverse complement strand
TCCACCCCGGCCACACCCACCCCCCACTCTCTTCCCGGCCTCCCTCGATCCTCGGTGCCGCCATAACCTCCGCCCCGGCCCCGCCGCGTGCCCAGCAGCCCCTGCCGGTATCCGGAACCTTCCACCGCCGCTCCGGCCGCCAGCAGCCGCCCGATGGCGTCCGCTCTCCGCCGGCTGTCACCGAGATTGCTGAACCTCGCCAGCCCGCTGGGCAGCAGGCACACGTTGGCGCTCAGGAAGGTGAAACTCCGTCGGCACCGCCGCGGCTCCCAGGGCTCTGCCGTGGCCACCGCGGCCTCGTGCTGGAGGACGAAGGGCCGGCGCTTGGCCTGCGCCGGGAGCCACAGCAGCAACCCCAGCAGCGCCGGCAGCAGCGTCAAAACCAGTGCCAAAACCAGTGCCGGCGCCGCCACAACCCGAGCAGCCAGGGCGAGGCCGCGGTGCCGGCGCCAGCGCGCCCGCTGTGCCGTGGTGGGACGCAGCGCCAGCAGCCGGTCCAGGGCCCACCAGCCGGGGGCCAGCAGCGCTTCGGCCACCGCGGCCACCGCGGCCACGGCGCGGCCGGGGAAGGGAGTGGTCGGCAGAGAGGGCGGCGGTGGCCACGGCGGAGCCATCGGCCACTCCTGAGTCGGACGCTCGGACGCTCGGACGGAGAGACCTGCGGGGGGAGGGGAGGCCCGGGGGGGCGTGGTCAGCGTGGGAAAGTCATGTGGCGGGAGTCAGGCCCCTCCCCCACCCCGGTCACCACCGTGGGAAACTCCTGTGGTCACAGCGAGACCCCTCCCCCACCCTGGGGGTGTCCTGGTCACCTGTGGCCAGAGTGACACCCCTCCCCCACCCCAGACACCACCGTGGGAAACTCCTGCAGACATAATGAGACCCCTCCCTCACCCAGGTGTGTCCTGGTCACTTCCTGTGGTCACACTGAGACCCCTCCCCCACCCTACTGTCCTGGTCACCTGTGGCCAGAGTGAAACCCCTCCCCCACCCTGGCCACCACTGTGGTCACCTCTTGTAGCCACACTGAGACCCCTCCCCCACTCCGGGGGGTTGTGGTCACCTGCTGTGGTCACACTCAGACCCCTCCCCCACCCCGAGGGTCGTGGTCACCGTGGGAAACTCCTGTGGCCAGAGCGAGACCCTTCCCCCACCCAGGTGTGTGCGGGTCACCTCCTGCGGTCACAGTGAGACCCCTCCCCCACCCTGGGAGTTTCGGCCACTTCTTGTGGCCGGAGCGAGACCCCTCCCCCGCCTGGGGGTGTCCTGGTCACTTCCTGCGGTCACATGAGACCCCTCCCCCACCCTGGGGTGTCCTGGTCACCGTGGGAAACTCACGTGGCCGGAGTCCCTCCCCGCCCCTCCCCCATCCCGGCCACCGTGGGAAAGTCCTGCGGCCGGACGCCGCCCCTCCCCCACAGGTGGGAGGAGCCGCTCCTGGTGGCCGCGAGACCCCGCCCCTCCCCCCCTTCCCCCTGCATCCGCCTCACCTGTGCCCGGGTTCGGGGGGGGGAGGGGACACCTGCAGGGGCTGAGAGCGGCCAGGTGAGACCTGGACAGGTGAGTCCTGGCCCTGATCTTGACCAGGTGAGTCCTGGTCTCTGAGTCCGGTCAGGTGAGTCTCGGCCAGGTAAATGTCAGTCCCTCCCCTTGGCCAGGTAAATCCTGGCCCCTCCCCCTTGGCCAGGTAAATCCTGGTGAATGAGCCTGGCCAGGTGAGTCCCAGCCAAGTAAATCCTGACTCCTCCCCTTATCCAGGTGAATGCTGGCCCCTGAGTCCGGCCAGGTGAGTCCCAGCTCCTCCCCCTTGTCCAGGTGAGTCCTGGCCAGGTAAATCCTGGCCCTTTCGCTTGTCCAGGTGGGTCTCAGCCCCTGAGTCCAGACAGGTGAGTCCCGGCCCCTCCCCTTGTCCAGGTAAATCCTGGTGAGTGAGCCTGACCAGGTGAGCCCAGGTGAATCTCAGCCCCTGATCCCAGCCTGGTAAATCCAGGTGAGTCCCAGCCCTCTGACCCTGTCCAGGTGTGCCCGAGCTCTCTGCTCCTGCCCAGGTGAATCCAGGTGAGCCCCAGGTGAGCCCCAGCTCTCTGCTCCTGCCCAGGTGAGCCCCAGCTCTCTGCTCCTGCCCAGGTGAGTCCCAGGTGAGTCCCAGCTCTCTGCTCCTGCCCAGGTGAGCCCCAGGTGAGCCCCAGCTCTCTGCTCCTGCCCAGGTGAATCCAGGTGAGCCCCAGGTGAGCCCCAGCTCTGTGCTCCTGTCCAGGTGAATCCAGGTGAGCCCCAGGTGAGCCCCAGCTCTCTGCTCCTGCCCAGGTGAGCCCCAGGTGAGCCCCAGCTCTCTGCTCCTGCCCAGGTGAGCCCCAGGTGAGCCCCAGCTCTCTGCTCCTGTCCAGGTGAATCCAGGTGAGCCCCAGCTCTCTGCTCCTGCCCAGGTGAGCCCCAGGTGAATCCCAGCTCTCTGCTCCTGCCCAGGTGAGCCCCAGGTGAGTCCCAGCTCTCTGCCCAGGTGAGCCCCAGGTGAGCCCCAGCTCTCTGCTCCTGCCCAGGTGAGCCCCAGGTGAGCCCCAGCTCTCTGCCCAGGTGAGCCCCAGGTGAGCTCCAGCTCTCTGCTCCTGCCCAGGTGAGCCCCAGGTGAGCCCCAGCTCTCTGCCCAGGTGAGTCCCAGGTGAGCCCCAGGTGAGCCCCAGCTCTCTGCCCAGGTGACTCCTGCTGGCCGGACTGGCCTGACAGGTTCCCGGAAGCTCTGAGCCCTGCGGCCACGGCGAGGCCGGACACTCACCTGGGCAGGTGATGGCTCACCTGGGCCAGTAACATCTGACCTGGACAAATAACACCTCACCTGGGCCAGTAAAACCACACCTGGGCCAGTAAAACCACACCTTGGCCAGTAACATCTGACCTGGACAAATAACACCTCACCTGGGCCAGTAAAACCACACCTGGGCCAGTAAAACCACACCTGGGTCAGTAAAACCACACCTGGGCCAGTAACACCTGACCTGGGCCAATAACACCTCACCTGGTCAGGTGATGCCTCACCTGGGCCAGTTATACCTGACCTGGGCTAGTAGCACCTGACCTGGACCAATAACATCTCACCTGGGCCAGTAACACCTGGGGGACACTGGGGATACTGGGGATAATGGGGACACTGGGGACACTGGGGACACAGGGATACTGGGGATACTGGGGGGGACAACTGGGACCCCTCTGGGTGGGCACTGGGGATACTGGGAAGACACTGGAGGACAGTGGGGGATACTGGGGAAAATTGCTCCCCAGTGTCCCCCGTATCCTCAGTGTCCCCATTGTCCCCAGTGTCCCCAATGTCCCCAGTATCCCCAGTATTCCCAGTGTCCCCAGTGTCCCTCAGTATCCCCATAGTCCCCAGTGTCCCCATTATCCCCAGTGTCCCCAGTGTCCCCAGTGTCCCCAGTATCCCATAGTCCCCATTGTCCCCAGTATCCCATATATCCCCAGTATCCCCATTGTCCCCAGTGTCCCCAGTGTCCCCAGTGTCCCCAGTGTCCCCAGTATCCCCAGTACCCCAGTGTCCCAATGTCCCCAGTATCCCCAGTGTCCCCAGTGCCACCCCCCAGTGCCGCTTGTCCCCCCTCACCTCCGCTCTCCTCCATGGCCACCAAGCCCCTCCCGGGGGCTACCGGTGGCTCCAGGTGACACAAACCATCCGCGGGTGACACAAACCGTCCGCGGGGACACAAACCATCCACGGGGACATTTCCTGTCCCCAGTGCCACCCCCGGGCCACCCAGCGCCACTGGCCAAACCGGTTCCGCCGGTAGCCACAGGGAGGGGGCGGGGCCAGCAGGGACCGGGCTGGCGCGGGAGGAGCGGTGGCGACTTTGTCCCCAATGTCCCCCCTGTGTCCCCCAGTGTCCTCCAGTGTCCCCCAGTGTCCCTTTTGTCCTCAGTGTCCCCAGTGTCCCTCAGTGTCCCCCAGTGTCCTCAGAGTCCCCCCAGTGTCCCCCCAGTGTCCCCCCAGTGTCCCCAATGTCCCCAGTGTCCCCATCCCTGTCCCCTCCCCCTTCTCGCAGCTGCCCTCACCTGGGACAGGACAGGTGACAGGACAAGTGACACTGCAGGTGACAGGACAGGTGACAGGACAAGTGACAGGGCAGGTGACACCCCCGTGCCCCCCCAGTATCCCCAGTACCCCCCCAGTGCTCCTGTCCCTTCCCCCTCCTCGCAGCCGCTCCCAGCTGAGCCCCACCTGGTGGCGCTGCGGTGACAGGACAGGTGACCCCCGGTGACCCCCCGGTGACCCCCCGGTGGCCCCCCGGTGGCCCCCCGGTGTCGCCGGTGTCGCCGGTGTCGCCGCCCGTCCTCGCTGTCGCCGCCGGAACCGAAAGGGAAAGCGCGGCCCAAAGCGAAAGGAAGAACCACGTGACCGTCCCAGTACGAGCCGGGTCCGCACTGGGCAGACTGGGAGCCCTCACCTGGGCAGCCCCGCCCCCCCCCCGGGCACACCTGGGCTCACCTGGGCAGGAACAGCTGGGGAAGGGGGGAGAGGGAGGGGGGGTGACAGGGGTGCCAGGGCTGCCAGGGGTGCCAGGTGTGACAGGTGTGACAGGTGTGACAGGGGTGACAGGGGTGACAGGTGTGACAGGGGTGACAGGTGTTACAGGTGTGCCAGGGGTGACAGGGGTGACAGGATCATGCCAGGTGTTCTGCCCGGTGTTGTGCCAGGTGTGTCTGGTGCCATGTCAGCATCATGCCAGGATCATGCCACGTGCTGTGCCAGGTGTTGGGCCAGGTATGCTGTGCTGGGTTCTATGCCAGGTGTTCTGCCAGGTGCCGTGCCAGGTGCTGCCCCAGGTGTTCTGCCGGGTTCTGTTCAGGTGTCTGTGCCAGGTACCATTCCTGACACCGTGCCAGGTGCAGTGCCAGGTGTCATCTCAGGTGCCAGGTGCAGTGCCAGGAGTGCCAGGTGCAGTGCCAGGTGTGCCAGGTGCAGTGCCAGGAGTGCCAGGTGCAGTGCCAGGTGTCATCTCAGGTGCCAGGTGCAGTGCCAGGAGTGCCAGGTGCAGTGCCAGGTGTCACACCAGGACCGTGCCAGGTGTTGCACCAGGTGCTGTGCCAGGTGCCAGGTGTTCTGCCAGGTGTGGTGTCACATGCCAGGTGCCGTGCTGGGTGCCAGGTCCTCTGCCAGGTGCTGTTCCAGGTGTCATATCAGGATCATGTCAGGGGCCAGGTGTGCCAGGTGTACCAGGTGTTCCAGGTGTGCCAGGTGTGCCAGATGTGCCAGGTGTGCCAGGTGTCATATCATGATCATACCCAGTGTCAGGCCAGATGTCATGCCTGGTATCAGGTGCTGTGCCAGGTGTGCCAGGTGCTCTTCCAGGTGTTCCAGGTGTGTCAGGTGTGCCAGGTGTGCCAGGTGTGCCAGGTGCAGTGCCAGATGTGCCCTGTGTCACCTGTCCCCATCCCCGCGGCCTCCCCAGAGCCCACCCCGGTCCCACCTGGGGGTTGGGGCAGGACCGGATCAATCAACGGCCGAACCCAATTAATTAATTAATTCATTCATTCATTCATTAACGCTGTGCTGATGAAGATCGTTATTGTCATTATTGTTATTGTCGGGGGGGGTCCCACGTGCCCGAGGGGTCCCGGGGGGGGTCCCGGGGGGTCCCACGTTCCCGGGGGGTCCCAGGTGTTTGGGGGGGGTCCCGGGGGGGTCCCAGGTGGTCTCAGAGGGGTCCCGGGGGGTCCCACGTGTCCGGGGGGGTCTCAAGTGGGTCCCGGGGGGTGTCCCAGGGGGTCCCAAGGGTTCAGGGGGGGGTCCCAGGTGTGCGGGTGGGGGGGTCTCAGGGGAGTCCCAGGGGTTTGGGGGGGTCCCTGGTATCCAGGGGGGGTCCCGAGGGGAATTCCCACGTGTCCGGGGGGGGTCCCGGGGGTGTCCCAGGTGTTGGGGGAGGGAGTCGCAAAGGGGTCCCAGGGGGTCCCAGGTGTCCGGGGGGGTCTCAGGTGTTTGGGGGTGCCCCAGGTGTCCGGGGGGGGGGGGGTTCCCAGGGGGGTCTCCGGGGGATCGAAGTTTCTGGGGGGCTCCCGGGTGTCCGGGGGTGTCCCACGTGTCCAGGGGGGTCCCAGATGTGCGGGGGAGTCCCGGGGAGATCCCAAATATCTGGGAGGGGTCACGACAGTCCCGGGGGGGGGTCCCAGCTGAATTTTGGGGGTCCCGAGCCCCCCCCCCGTGTCCCCACAGCGCAGCGGAGTCTCTCTCTACCCCCCCCCCCCCCCCCCCCCCGCAGGAATTTGTCACCTCGTGGCGACACTTTGGGGACACTTTGGGGACACTTTGGGGACACTTTGTCACCGCGGCCGGGACAAAGTGGAGCCGCGTTTGGGCCAGACCCCCCCGGCCCCACAGCGGCCCCACAGCGGCGGGCGGGGGGCGCGATAACGGCGCCCCTCCCCCCACAGTGTCCCGATATAGCCGCGACAGCGACGAGCTGTCACCACCCCCCGGCGCGGGGACATTGGCCAGGGACAGCGGGACCCCGAACAGGGGACACTCTGCCCCATAGATCCCCTAAAAGGGACCCCAATGTTCCCGCCCCATAGATCCCCCAAACAGGGGATACGCTGCCCCATAGATCCTCTAAAGTGGACCCCCATGTTCCCGCCCCATAGATCCCCTAAATACGGGACACGCTGCCCCATAGAATCCCCTAAATGGGATCCCAGTGTTCCTGCCCCATAGAATCCCCTAAATGGGACCCCAATGTTCCTGCCTCATAGATCCCCCAATTATGGGACACTCTGCCCCATAGATCCCCCAAATACGGGACATCCTGCCCCATAGATCCCCTAAATGGGACCCCAATGTTCCCGCCCCATAGATCCCCCAAATAGGGGACACGCTGCCCCATAGAATCCCCCAAATACGGGACACGCTGCCCCATAGATCCCCCAAATATGGGACACGCTGCCCCATAGATCCCCAATTATGGGACACGCTGCCCCATAGATCCCCCAAATACGGGAACATCCTGTCCCATAGATCCCCTAAATAGGGGAAACCCTGCCCCATAGATCCCCTAAATGGGACCCCAATGTTCCCGCCCCATAGATCCCCCAAATAGGGGACACGCTGCCCCATAGAATCCCCCAAATATGGGCACACCCTGCCCCATAGATCCCCCAAATAGGGGACACGCTGCCCCATAGATTCCCTAAATACGGGATCCCTGCCCCATAGAATCCCCCAAATATGGGCACACCCTGCCCCATAGATCCCCCAAATATGGGCACACCCTGCCCCATAGATCCCCCAAATACAGGACGCGCTGCCCCATAGATCCCCCAAATACGGGATCCCTGCCCCATAGAATCCCCAAATGGGACCCCAATATCTCTGCCCCATTGAATCCCCCAAACGGGACCCCAAATCCCCCCCAGCCTTTTCTCGGCCCCACAGAGACATCACGAGGGGGGGGAAAGGTTGGGGCCGCCCCTCCCCCACCTTTATCAGCCCCCTCCCCCCGCTCCTCCCCCCGCCCCCTCCCCCCACAGCGCCCCTATAAACGCTGTGGGGCCGCGCGGCCGCCCCATTGCCGACGGACGGTGGGGGGCGTGTGGGGCGGGAGCGGGGGGTGTGTGGGGTGTGGGGTGGGTTTTGGGGTGCAGGGGGGGTCTGTGGGGTGCACTGGGTGGATCTATGGGGCACAGGGTGGGTTATGGGGTGCACTGGGTGGATCTATGGGGCACAGGGGTTCTGTGGGGTGCGTGGGGGTCTCTATGGGGTGCACGGGGGTCTCTGTGGGGCACAGGGTGGGTTTCGAGGTGCACAGGGGGGTCTCTGTGGGGCACAGGGTGGGTTTTGGGGTGCACGGGGGGTCTATGGGGCACAGGGTGGGTTTTGGGGTGCACGGGGGGTCTATGGGGCACAGGGTGGGTTTCGGGGTGCACGGGGGGTCTATGGGGCACAGGGTGGGTTTCGGGGTGCACGGGGGTCTCTGTGGGGCACAGGGTGGGTTTCGGGGTGCACAGGGGGGTCTCTATGGGGTGCATGGGAAGCCGTGGGGTCTAAGGGGGGCACAGGGACCTGGGGGGTTTGGGGGTCTGTGGGGTTTATGGGATCTATGGGGCACAGAGATCTGTGGGGTTTCGGGGTTTTTGGAGGTTTTTGGGGTTTTGGGATCTGTGAGGTTTATGGGGTCACAGGGATTTTTTGGGATCCATGGGTCACAGAGATCTGTGGGGTTTTGGGGTTTTTGGGGATTTTAGGGTCTGTGGGGTTTTTGGGGTCTGTGGGGCTAGCAGGGGTTTTTGGGGGGGTTTTGGGGGTTTTTGGGGTTTTGGGCTTTGGGGTTTTGGGGATTTTAGGGTCTGTGGGGTTTTTGGGGTCTGTGGGGCTCGCAGGGGTTTTGGGGGTTTTTGGGGGGTTTTTGGGTTTTGGGCTTTGGGGTTTTGGGGGATTTTGGGGTCTGTGGGGTTTTTGGGGTCTGTGGGGCTCGCAGGGGTTTTTGGGGGGTTTTTGGGGTTTTGGGTTTTGGGGATTTTGGGGTCTGTGGGGTTTTTGAGGTCTGTGGGGCTCGCAGGGGTTTTTGGGGGGTTTTGGGGGTTTTTGGGGTCACAGGGATCTGTGGGTGCCGCCCCTCACCCCCCGTGTCCCCCCAGATTCTCCATCGAACCCACGCGACCCACGGACTGAGGTGAGGGGGGGGAGGGGTCGGGGTGACCACGGTGGCCCAACCCATGAGCTTGGTGGCCCATTGACATCTGTGGGGTCAGGGGTGACAATGGTGGCCCAATCCCTGCCCTTGGTGGCCCATTTGCGCCCCCCGCAGGATGGCAGATGAAGTGCTGGCCGCCCTGTGGGGTCAAGGGTAGCCCTGGTAGCCCACTCCCAGCCCTTGGTAGCCACTCCCATCCCTTGGCAGCCCACTCCCATCCCTCGGTAGCCCACTCCCAGCCCTTGGCAGCCCACTCCCATCCCTCGGTAGCCCACTCCCAGCCCTTGGTAGCCACTCCCATCCCTCGGTAGCCACTTCCATCCCTCGGTAGCCCACTCCCATCCCTTGGTAGCCACTCCCATCCCTCGGTAGCCCACTCCCATCCCTCGGTAGCCCACTCCCATCCCTCGGTAGCCCACTCCCATCCCTTGGTAGCCACTCCCATCCCTCGGTAGCCACTCCCATCCCTCGGTAGCCCACTCCCATCCCTCGGTAGCCACTCCCATCCCTCGGTAGCCCACTCCCATCCCTCGGTAGCCCACTCCCAGCCCTCGGTAGCCCATTTCCCCCCGCCCCAGGATGGCAGACGCGGTGCTGGCGGCCCTGGGCGCGGCCGCCCCGTTCCTGCGGCCGGGCGAGGGCGAGCGCCTGGCGGCCACCACGCGCCCCTTCGACCCCCGCGCCGAGTGCTTCGTGCCACACCCCAAAGAGGAGTTCGTCACCGGACGGGTCCTGGAGAGACTCGGGGGCAATGTCACCGTGGAGACAGAGCTGGGGGAGGTGACACACGGGGACACGGGGACAGCAGGGGGATTGGGGGGATTGGGGACAGTGGGGACACTGAGACAGTGGGGACATTGGGGATATTGGGGACACGGGGAGAGGGGACATTTGGGGGGATTGGGGACACGGGGACATTGGGGAAATTGGGGACACTGGAGACATTGGGGACAGAGGGGGCATTGGGGACATTGGGAACAATGGGGGAATTTGGGACATTGGGGACACTGGGGAAATTGGGGGCAGGGGACAGAGGGGGACACTGGGGACAGTGGGGGGATTTGGGACATTGTGGACACTGGGACAGTGGGGAATTGGGGACATTGGGGACATTGGGGGCATTGGGGACAGTGGGGGGACTGGGGACTCTGGGGTCATTGGGGAAAGTGGGGACTTTAGGGGATTGGGGACACTGGGGACATGGGGACAGAGGGGGGATTGAGGACAGTGGGGACATTGAGGGGACTGGGGACAGTGGGGACATGGGGACATTGGGGACACTGTGGAGATTTGGGACACTGGAGACACGGGGACATGGCGACAGCGGGGACAGTGGGTAACGGGGGATTGGGGACACTGGGGACATTGGGGGGATTGGGGACTTTGGGGGATTTGGGACATTGGGGACACAGGGACAGAGGGAGGACTGGGTACATTGGGGACACTGGGGACATTAAGAAAAATCGGCAGAAAAAGGGAAAAAATGGGATTGGGGACATTTGGGGACATTGGGGACATGTGCTGCCGTTGGTGACATTTGGGACACTTGGGGGACTTTGGGGACACTGTGGGACATTGGGGACACTTTGGGGACATCAGGGCACGTGCTGCCGCTGGTGACCGCGGTGTCCCCGTGTCCCCAGACGGTGACAGTGCCCGAGGCGCAGGTGCAGCAGCAGAACCCGCCCAAGTTCGATCAGATCGAGGACATGGCCATGCTGACCTTCCTGCACGAGCCCGCCGTGCTGCACAACCTGCGGCAGCGCTACCGCGCCTGGAGGATCTACGTGAGACCCCCGAAATGGGGAGGGGGGCACGGGAAATGGGAAAAAAACCTCAAAAATGGGGAGGGGGGCAGGGGAAATGGGGAGAGGGGCATGGGAAATGGGGATGATCTACGTGAGACCCCCGAAATGGGGAGGGGGGCGCGGGAAAGGGGGAGGGGGGCATGGGAAATGGGGAGAGGGGCACGGGAAATGGGGAGCGGGGCACGGGAAATGGGGAGCGGGGCACGGGAAATGGGGAGGGGGGCACGGGAAATGGGGAGAGAGGCACGGGAAATGGGGAGGGGGACACGGGAAATGGGGAGAGAGGCACGGGAAATGGGGAGGGGGACACGGGAAATGGGGATGATCTACGTGAGACCCCCCAAAATGGGGAGAGGGACACGGGAAATGGGGAAGGGGGCACGGGAAATGGAGATGATCTATGTGAGACCCCCGGGGCAGGGAGCCCCGAAATGGGGAGGGGGGCATGGGAAATGGGGAGGGGGATGCGGGAAATGGGGAGGGGGACACGGGAAATGGGGAGGGGGACGCGGGAAATGGGGAGGAGGACACAGGAAATGGAGATGATCTACGTGAGACCCCCGAATTGGGGAGGGGGACCCCCAAAATGGGGGAAAAAACCTCAAAAATGGGGAGGGGGACAGGGGAAATGGGGAGAAAACCTCAGAAATAGGGGTGATCTACGTGAGACCCCCGAATTGGGGAGGGGGACCCCCGAAATGGGGGAAAAAAACCTCAAAAATGGGGAGGGGGACACGGGAAATGGGAGCAGGAATAGAAAAATGGGAGCAGAGACCCCAAAAATGGGGAGAGGGACCCCAAAAATGGGGAGAGGGACCCCAAAAATGGGGAGGGGGAACCCAAAAATGAGGAGGGGGACACCGAATATAGGGGGGAACCCCATAAATGAGGAGGGTGACCCCGAAAATGGGGAGGGGGTCCCAGAAATGGGAGTGGGACTCCCAACCCATCCCATCCCTGAACCCCTGAACCCCCCAGACCCAAAATATCCAATCCCCGAACCCCCAAAATGGAATTTGGGGTCCCCCAGACCCAGAGTCACCCCAGAACCCCCAAATTCCCTGACGGAAATTGGGAAAACCCCAAATTTACCCCGGGATGGATTTTGGGGTTCGGAGTCACCCCAGAACCCCCAAATTCCCAGAATTTCACCCCAAAATGGAATTTGGGGTTCCTGAATTTCAGAACCCCAAATTCCCTTTTTTTAGGATTTGGGGCCTTTGGGGTCCCTCTGAGCTGAATTTTGGGGTTCCCTGCACACCCCAAACACCCCAAATTCCCATTTTTTTTTTCTAGAATGGATTTTGGGGTTCCCCAGATCCCAACCATCCCAAATTCCTGCTGGGGTTTTTTTTAGGATTTGGGGCCCTTGGGGTCTTTTTGGGGTCCCTCTGGGATGGATTTTGGGGTCCCTCAGATCTCAGACTTATCCCAAACCCCCCAAATCCCCCCTTTTTTTGGGATTTCTTCATTCAGAACGTGCACAGTGAACTCTGGGCTGGATTTTGGGGTTCCCTGCACACCCCAAACCCCCCAAATCCCATTTTTTCGGGGTTTCTTCATTCTGACCATCCCCTTTTCGGGGTTCCTGCCCCCTGACCCCCCGTTTCCCCCCCAGACCCAAAATATCCCATCCTTGAACCCTCAAAACGGATTTTTGGGGTTTCCCTGATCCCAGGGTTATCCCTGAACCCCAAATTGCTTCTGGGTTTTTTTAGGATGTGGGGCTCTTTTTGGGGTCCCTCTGGGCTGGATTGTGGGGTTCCCTGGACACCCCAAACACCCCAAACCCCATTTTTTTGGGGATTTCTTCCTGCACAGTGTCTCTGAGCTGGATTTTTGGGGTCCCCCATATCCCAGATTTATCCTAACCCCCCAAATCCCATTTTTTTAGGATTTCTTCCTGCACAGTGTCTCTGGGCTGGATTTTGGGGTTCCCCAGATCCCCAAACCCCCCAAATCCCATTTTTTCGGGGTTTCTTCATCCCGACCATCCCCTTTTTGGGGTGCCCGCCCCCTGACCCCCCGTTTCCCCCCCAGACCTACTCGGGGCTGTTCTGTGTCACCGTCAACCCCTACAAGTGGCTGCCGGTGTACGAGCCCCAGGTGGTGGCCGCCTACCGGGGCAAGAAGCGCAGCGAGGTCCCGCCACACATCTTCTCCATCTCCGACAACGCCTACCAGTACATGCTGACAGGTGGGACCCCAAAAACGGGACTGGGACCCCAAAAAGGGGATGGGGGAAAGTGGGGGCAGGTGGGACCCCAAAAACGGGACTGGGACCCCAAAAAGGGGATGGGGGAAAGTGGGGGCAGATGGGATCCCAAAAATGGGCTGGGGGCAGGTGAGATCCTAAAAATGGGGGACTGGGGGTGTGGGGCCCTAAAAATGGGAAGGGGGAAAGTGGGGGCAGATGGGACCTCAAAAACGGGACTGGGGAGGGGGATAGGAACCCAAAAATGGGATGGGGGAAAGTGGGAGCCTCAAAAATGGGATGGGGGCAGGTGGGACCCCAAAAATGGGGAGGGTGGGATCCCCCAAAAATGTGATGGGGAAACTGGGGGCAGGTGGGATCCCAAATAACGGGATGGGGAAGGGTAGGACCCCAAAAATGGGATGGGAGGATGGGACCCCCAAAATATGGGATGGGGGCAGGTGGGAACCCAAAAATGGGATGGGGGAAAGTGGGGACAGGTGGGACCCCCAAAAATGGGATGGGGGAAACTAGGGGAAGGTGGGACCCCAAAAATGGGATGGAGAGGGTGGGAACCCCAAAAATGGGATGGGGGCAGGTGGGACCCCCAAAAAAGGGCTGGGGGCAACAGGGGGCAGGTGGGGGCAGGTGGGGGGACCTGGGCTCAGCTGGGGCCTCACCTGTTGGCACGTGGGGCACACCTGGGGGCAGGTGGGGGAAGTTTGGGACAGTTGGGGGGCAAGTGGGAGTGAAGTGGGGGGTAGGTGGGGACACCTGGGGGGGACCTGGGGACTCCTGGGGGGCACATGGGGACACCTGAGGGACACCTAGGACTCACCTGGAGGACACTTGGGACACACCTAGAGACACGTGGAGCTCACCTGGGGGACACCTGGGCTCACCTGGGGATACCTGAGGACACTTGGGGGAACTTGGGGGACACCTGGGCTCACCTGGGGACACCTGGGTTCACCTGGAGGGGACATGGACTCACCTGGGATCACCTGGGGACACCTGGAGTTCACCTGGGGGACAGCTGGGGCTCACCTGAGAGACACCTGGGCTCACCTGGGGACACCTGAGGACACTTGGGGGAACCTGGGGTACACCTGGGGCTCACCTGGGGCACACCTGGGGACACCTGGGGACACCTGGAGCTCACCTGGGGCACAAGGGAACATCCAAGACCCCCAGTGACTCCCCCCACCTTTGTCCCATCTCACCTGGAGGGGTGGAGATCCCCCACTCCAAATTATCCCATCTCACCTGAAAAATGCTAGAGAAACCCTCAACACCTCCACACCTGGCTCTCACCTGGGCAGGTGGAGACCCCCAACATCACCTGGTGAGGGGGTGGGAGGGGCTGAAGACCCCCCCCCAACCCCTCCTCACCCCCTCCCCCTCTCTCCCCCCACAGACCGCGAGAACCAATCCATCCTCATCACGTGAGTCCCCTGGTGCTGGGTGGGGCCAGGTGACCCCCAGGTGACCCCCAGGTGACCCCCAGGTGACCCCGTTGCCCCCCCAGGGGCGAGTCGGGGGCGGGGAAAACGGTGAACACCAAGCGCGTCATCCAGTACTTCGCCAGCATTGCTGCCATCGGCGACCGCAAGAAGGAGGCGGCCAACAGCAGCAAGGTGGGGGAGGGGCCAGGCCACGCCCCCCCGGGGGTGGGGAGGGGTCTCCCCCGGACGTGTCCCCACCCTCGGTGTCACTGTCACCCCACCCCAGGGGACGCTGGAGGATCAAATCATCCAGGCCAACCCCGCGCTCGAGGCGTTCGGCAACGCCAAGACCGTGCGCAATGACAACTCCTCGAGATTCGTGAGTGGGGCGGGGCGAGGGGGCGGGGCTTATGGCGGGGGGCGGGGCTTATGGCGGGGGCAGGGGTGGGGGGTGGGGCCTGGGGCTGGGGGGGCGGGGCCTGGGTGTGTGGGGTGCATCTATGGGGTGGAGTCTATGGGATGGGCCAATGTCTAAGAGAAGATTTATGGGGTGGGAATGGGGTCTACGAGACACATTTATGGGGTGGGGCCTGAATCTGTGGGGTACATCTATGGGGTGGAATCTATGGGGTGGGGCTGATGTCCATGAGAACACCCATGGGGTGATGTCTATGGGGTGGGGCTGATGTCCATGAGAACACCCATGGGGTGATGTCTATGGGGTGGGGCTGATGTCCATGAGAACATCCATTGGGTGATGTCTATGGGATGGGGTTAATCTTTATGAGAACACCTAAGGGGTGGAATCTATGGGGCAGGTCCAATGTCCATGAGAACATCTATGGGGTGTGGTCTATGGGGTGGGTCTGGTGTCTATGACACACACCTGTGGGGTGTGGCTGGTGTCTGTGGGGTGTGGCCAATGGCATGGGGTCTATGGGATGGGGTGTATGGGGTGGGTCTGTGGGGCAGAGCCTGTAGGGCGGGGCTGGGTCTATGGGGTGGGGACTGAACATCACTGTGGAAAAGGGGATGGGGTCTATGGGGACAGATGTGGGGCAGGGTCCTCTGTGGGGTGGGATCTGTGTCCCCCCAAATCCCTCCCCCACCGCCCCTCCAGGGGAAATTCATCCGGATCCACTTCGGGGCCACCGGCAAGTTGGCGTCGGCCGACATCGAGACCTGTGAGTGGCCACAGGGGCGGCCACTGCGGCCACTGTCCGTGTGTCCAGAGCCCGGCCCGTCCCTCTGTCCACTGCTCACCCTTGTAACAACTCGTGTGTCCGTCTGTCTGTCCATTCGTGCCCCTCTGTGCTCCTGGTTGTGGATCCATGACTTCTACATCCCTCCGTCCATCATCCATCATTCATCATCCATTCATCATCCATCCATCATCCATCCATCATCCATCCATCCATCATCCATCCATTCATCCATCATCCATCCATCATCCATCATCCATTCATCATCCATCCATCATCCATCCATCATCCATCCATTCATCCATCATCCATCCATCATCCATCATCCATCCATCATCCATCATCCATCCATCATCCATCCATCATCCATCATCCATCCATCATCCATCATCCATCCATCATCCATCCATTCATCCATCATCCATCATCCATCCATCATCCATCCATCATCCATCATCCATCCATCATCCATCCATCCATCCATCATCCATCCATCATCCATCCATCCATCATCCATCCATCCATCCATCCATCATCCATCCATCCATCATCCATCCATCATCCATCCATCATCCATCCATCCATCATCCATCCATCATCCATCCATCATCCATCCATCCATTCTTCATCCATCATCCATCATCCATCCATCCATCCATCCATCCATCATCCATCATCCATCATCCATCATCCATCCATCCATCATCCATCATCCATCATCCATCCATCCATCATCCATCAATCCATCATCCATCATCCATCATCCATCCATCATCCATCCATCATCCATCCATCATCCATCCATCATCCATCCATCATCCATCCATCATCCGTTCATCATCCATCCATCATCCATCATCCATCATCCATCATCCATCATCCATCCATCCATCATCCATCCATCCATCCCTCTCTCCATTTGTCTCTCCCAGATCTCCTGGAGAAGTCCCGTGTCATCTTCCAGCTCAAGGCGGAACGGAATTATCACATCTTCTACCAGATCCTGTCCAACAAGAAACCGGAGCTGCTGGGTGAGCCAGGCCAGCACTTTGGCCTCAGGGCTTCTCCTTGCCCAAATTTGGGGGTTCTCCTCCCGAAATTTGGGGTGTTTTGGTGAGATGAGCAATGCTCAGTGGTGTCTCCATCCTGTGCCAGAGATGTTGCTGATCACATCCAACCCCTACGACTACGGTTACGTCTCCCAAGGAGAGGTGACCGTGGCTTCCATCGACGACTCCGAGGAGCTGATGGCCACCGACGTGAGTGGGGACAGTAGGGACAGGAGGGAGGCAGGGATGATGGATGATGGATGGATGGATGATGGATGGATAATGGGTGGATGATGGATTTATGATGGATGGATTGATGAGACCATGGATGGATGCTTGGATGAATGGGTAATTCCATGGATGATGGATGGATGGATGAGTGAGTCCATGGATGGATGGATATGACCATGGATGTATGGATGAGTAGATCAAGTCCTTGTGTGAATGGATGAATCCATGGATCCTCAAATGGATGTGAGAGTCCTTGGATGAAGCCCTCAAATGGATTAATGGAAGAATCTGTGGATGGATGCATTGATGGGTGGATGAAGTTGTGAAATGGATAAATGGGTGGCCAAGTCAAATGCATGGAAAAGTCCTCAGGAGAAGGGATGGATCTATGGATGGATGAGCCCACGGACAGATGGATGGATGGATGGATGGATGGATGGATGGATGGATGGATGGATGGATGGATTAAGGGATAAATGAGTTCTGAGTTGGACAAATGGACTTGTGGACAAATGGACAAGCCCATGGACAAATCCTTCAAGTGGCCAAACCCATGGCTGGATGTGTCCCCATTGGCCAACTGGGCAATGAATAAGAAGGGCAGAGGGAGGTACCCTCTGGTGACCATCACAGCAGAGGCCACGCCCTCATCTGGCCCCTCCCCCACCCCTCCCAGAGCGCCTTTGATGTGCTGGGCTTCACGGCCGAGGAGAAGGTCGGCGTCTACAAGCTGACGGGCGCCATCATGCACTTTGGAAACATGAAATTCAAGCAGAAGCAGCGGGAGGAGCAGGCGGAGCCGGACGGCACCGAAGGTGGGTTGGGACGAGGGGGTGACAACTCAAGGAGGCGCCACCAGGTGAGGTGACACCTGACCACGTGTCTCCCGCTCCGCAGATGCCGACAAATCCGCCTACCTGATGGGGCTGAACTCGGCCGACCTGCTCAAGGGCTTGTGCCACCCGCGCGTCAAGGTGGGCAACGAGTACGTGACCAAGGGGCAGAGCGTCCAGCAGGTCTACTACTCCATCGGGGCCTTGGCCAAGGCTGTCTACGAGAAGATGTTCAACTGGATGGTGGTGAGGATCAACAACTCGCTGGACACCAAGCAGCCGCGCCAGTACTTCATCGGCGTCCTGGACATTGCCGGCTTTGAGATCTTTGATGTGAGGCTCAGGGTGGCGGCGTTGGGCCTTGCAGGGGTGGCATTGAGGTGGTTGGGTGTTGAGTGGATTTCCTGCAGCTTCATGGTGACCTCGGGTGGGCAGTTTGGGTCTTTGTGTTGATGTCATTCAGTGTTCCGTTGACGTCATTGATCCTGTTGCGTGTTGACTCCTTTGGGTGTTGAGTTCACCCTCTTGATCCCACCAGGTGTTGTTTGGAATCTTTTGGGTCTTCAGTTTGCCCCATTGGGTCTTCAGTTGGCCCTGTGGACTCAGTTGACCCCATTCGGTGTTGAGTTGGCCCCATTGGGTATTGAGTAGATCTTGTTCAGTGTTGACTTGACCGTATGGACTCAGTTGTCCTCGATGGGTGTTGAGTTGTCCCCATTGAGTGTTGAGTTGACCCATGGACTCACTTAACCCCGTTGGGTGTTGAGTTGACCCCATTGACTCAATTGGCCCCGTTGGGTGTTGAGATGACCCCACTGGGTATTGAATTGATCCCTCTGGGTGTTGAATTGACCCCATTGACTCAGTTGGCCCTGTTGGGTGTTGAGTTGACCCCTCTGGGTATTGGGTTGACCTCATGGGTGTTGATTTGACCCCATGGGTGTTGAGTTGGCCCCATGGGTGTTGAGTTGACCCCATAGACTCCCTCCCTGGTCTCTCCCTCTCCTCCCGCAGTTCAACAGCTTCGAGCAGCTCTGCATCAACTTCACCAACGAGAAGCTGCAGCAGTTCTTCAACCACCACATGTTCGTGCTGGAGCAGGAGGAGTACAAGAAGGAGGGCATCGAGTGGGAGTTCATCGACTTCGGCATGGACCTGCAGGCCTGCATCGACCTCATCGAGAAGGTGCCACCACCCCAGGGGTCTCAGGGGGCTGAGGGAGGAAGGGCCCATCCAGTTGGAGCCCCTCAAAGCAAATTTTGGGGTGTCTTCTCCATCCAACAAAATCCGTTTGCCCGCAGCCCATGGGGATCATGTCCATCCTGGAGGAGGAGTGCATGTTCCCCAAGGCCTCGGACATGACCTTCAAATCCAAACTCTACGACAACCACCTGGGCAAGTCGGCCAATTTCGGGAAGCCGCGGAACGTCAAGGGCAAGTCGGAGGCTCACTTCTCGCTCACGCACTACGCCGGCACCGTGGACTACAACATCCTGGGCTGGCTGGAGAAGAACAAGGACCCCCTCAACGAGACGGTGGTGGGGCTCTACCAGAAATCCGCCCTCAAGCTCTTGGCTCACCTCTTCTCCAACTACGCCGGGGCAGACTCCGGTGGGTGATGGGGGGCTGGAGAAGATGGCACCCACAGGAGTTGTCCTTTTCCCTGTCCCCTTGTCCCTACTCATGAGAGGTCCTCCTCCACAGGTGGTGACAGTGGGAAGGGAAAAGGAGCCAAGAAGAAAGGTTCCTCCTTCCAGACTGTCTCAGCCCTGCACAGGGTGAGGGATCTGCTGAGGGGCAGGGGGAGAACAACCCCCGATGTAGAGGGTGGTCCCACCACCCCCCAGCCCCTCCCCTGCTCTCTCATTGGTCACCATCCCCTCTCCTCCCCAGGAGAACCTCAACAAGCTGATGGCCAATCTCAAGACCACCCACCCCCACTTCGTCCGCTGCCTCGTCCCCAACGAGCGGAAGGAGCCAGGTGAGCAGAGGGTGGGGGAGGGGATGTTGGGGTGTGGGTGTGGCTCGTGATTGACCCCTCACCTGCATCCCCTCCTCCCCCAGGTGTGATGGACAACGCCCTGGTCATGCACCAGCTCCGCTGCAACGGGGTCCTGGAGGGAATCCGCATCTGCCGCAAGGGCTTCCCCAACCGCATCCTCTACGGGGACTTCCGCCAGCGGTGGGGACACAGAGGGGGTTTGGGGAGGGGGGGCAACCCCACCAGGGGTGAACTTGGGGGGTCATGTCCTCTCTGGCCCCCAGGTACCGCATCCTGAACCCCGCAGCCATCCCCGAGGGACAGTTCATTGACAGCCGCAAGGGCGCCGAGAAACTCCTGGGCTCCATCGACATCGACCATACCCAGTACAAGTTTGGGCACACCAAGGTGAGGCCATGGGGTCTCTGTTCCCTGTGGTCCCACCGTGCTTCAGGTGTAAGGGACCCCATGGTCCTGTGATCCCCGTGTCCATCTATCCATCCTTGTGTTGATCTGTCCATCCCCATCTCCATCTGTCCATCCCCATGTCCACCTGACCACCTACCCAGACACCACCCCATCCTCCCACCCACCACAATCAGTTTGGGCGCAGTGTGGGGAGATCTCATGGTCCCTGTTCCCCATGGTGTCACTATCCAAGGTGAACATGGAACTCATGGTCCCATGATCCTCTTGTCCATCTGTCCATCCCCATGTCCATCTCTCCATCTAACCAGACACCACCCAATCCTCCCACCCACCACAGCCAGTTTGGGTGCAGTGTGGGGAGATCTCATGGTCCCTGTTCCCTGTGATCCCATCATCCTTCAAGTGTTGTGCACCTCATGGTCCCACCATCCCCGTGTCCATCTGTCCATCTACCCAGACACTACCCCATCCTCCCACCCACCACAACCAGTTTGATCCCACTGGACATCTCGTGGTTCATTCCCTGTGGTCCCACCATCCGAGGTGAACATGAACTTTGTGATCCCACCATCCTTGTGTCCTTTTGTCCATCCCCATGTTCTTCTGTCAATCTCCATGTCCATCTGTCCATCCCCCTGTCCATCTGCCCATCTACCCAGACACTACCCCATCCTCCCACCCACCACAATCAGTTTGGGCGCAGTGTGGGGAGATCTCATGGTCCCTGTTCCCTGTGGTCCCACCATCTGAGGTGAACATGGACTTCATGACCCCACCATCCTCATGTCCTTCTGTCCATCCCTATGTCCTTCTGTCCATCCCCATGTCCACCTGCCCATCCCCACGTCCACCTGTGCCTCCCCTCAGGTGTTCTTCAAGGCGGGGCTCCTGGGGCTGCTGGAGGAGATGCGGGATGAGCGCCTGTCCCGCATCATCACGCGCATCCAGGCGCGGGCGCGGGGGCAGCTCATGCGCCTCGAGTTCAAGAAGATCGTGGAGCGCCGGTGAGAAGGGGGTTGGGCCTTCTGCTCACCTGGTCACCTGCCTGGGGACGTGGTGGCACCTGTGTCCTCCTCCTCCTCCTTCTCTTAGGGATGCGCTGCTGGTGATCCAGTGGAACCTCCGGGCCTTCATGGGAGTGAAGAACTGGCCATGGATGAAGCTCTACTTCAAGATCAAACCCTTGCTGAAGAGCGCGGAGACAGAGAAGGAGATGCAGGTGGGAGGGGTGGGCAGGGCAGGGCGGGTCCGTGGGTGGTCTGAAGGGTGTTGGGTGAGGGTCTCTGACCCGCTCGGGGTCTTCTGGAGCAGAACATGAAGGAGGAGTACGGGCGGCTGAAGGACGCCCTGGAGAAGTCGGAGACGCGGCGGAAGGAGCTGGAGGAGAAGATGGTCTCCATGCTGCAGGAGAAGAACGACCTGCAGCTGCAAGTGCAGGCTGTGAGTCAGATCACCCCAAAACCACATCACGGGGGTGACCACCACCCTCACCGCCCCCTGGGGCAGCCCCGCTTCACTCCCCATCCCCCCCCTACAGGAGCAGGACAACCTGAACGACGCCGAGGAGCGCTGCGACCAACTGATCAAGAACAAGATCCAGCTGGAGGCCAAGGTGAAGGAGATGACGGAGAGGTTGGAGGATGAGGAGGAGATGAATGCCGAGCTGACAGCCAAGAAGAGGAAGCTGGAGGATGAGTGCTCGGAGCTGAAGAAGGACATTGATGACCTGGAGTTGACCCTGGCCAAAGTGGAGAAGGAGAAACATGCGACCGAAAACAAGGTGAGGGTGAGGAGAGGTGTCAGCTTCAAGGTGAGGGGACTTGAGTCTGTTCAGTCTTGTTGGGTTGCATTGAGGAGACTCAAGGTTGGTTGAGTTGGGTTGAGATGACCGAGAATGGTTGAGGTGGGATGGGTTGGTGAGACATAAATTGGTTGGATTGGGTTGACCAAGGATGGTTGAGGTGGGTTGAGTTCGTAAGATATAAAACTGGTTGGGTTGGGTTGGGATGACCAAGGATGGTTGAGGTGGTTGGGTTGGTGAGACACAAAACTGGTTAGGTTGTGTTGGGTTGGGTTGAGATGACCAAGGATTGGGGTGGGTTGAGAAGACATGAGGTATTGGCTTGAGTGACAACACCCAAGGTTGGGTGGGATCTCTTAGCTTGGGTTGAGGAGACCCAAAGTAGGTTGGGAAGATCCAACGTTGGTTGGGTTGCACTCACCAAGAAGACCCAGAGTCCTTTGGGTTCTCCTGCTTTGAAACCACCCCATTGGCTGAGGTGAACATCAACCTCCCCCAGCTCTGACCACCCTGGCTCTGAGCTGGAGGTCAACACTTCTCCCACAGGTCAAGAACCTGACAGAGGAGATGGCGGGGCTGGATGAGACCATTGCCAAACTGGCCAAGGAGAAAAAGGCTCTGCAGGAGTCCCACCAGCAGACACTGGACGACCTGCAGGCCGAGGAGGACAAGGTCAACACCCTGTCAAAGGGCAAAGTCAAGCTGGAACAGCAAGTGGATGATGTGAGTGTGGCTGGTCCCACCCCAGACCCTTCTGCGGTGAAGAGGAGCAAAACTTGAGATTTCTCCCCATTTCTGTGTTCCTGCACAGCTCGAAGGCTCCCTGGAGCAGGAGAAGAAAATCCGGATGGACCTGGAACGGGCCAAGAGAAAACTGGAAGGTGACCTGAAGCTGACCCAGGAGAACATCATGGATCTGGAGAATGACAAGCAGCAGCTGGAGGAGAAGCTCAAGAAGTGAGGCTGGATCCTCCCGCCCTGTGAGGTCCAGTCGAGGGTCACAGGTGAGGCCTCACTTGCCTTCCCTCCCTCCACAGGAAGGAGTTTGAGATCCACCAGCAGAACAGCAGGATCGAGGATGAGCAGGCACTGGCTCTGCAGCTCCAGAAGAAGCTGAAGGAGCTACAGGTGCGAGGGATGTTGGGTCTGTGTCTGGTTGGGTTGGGTTGAAGAGTAACCTGATGGTTCAGTTGGAGAGTCTCAAGGTGGTTGGGCTGAGTAGGAGAGGCTCCACTTGGTTGGGTCATTTTTTGTGGGGTTGAAGAGTCTCCAGCTGGTTGGGTCAGGTTGGGTCTCCAACTGGTTGGGTTCACTTGAACGGCCTCCAGTTGTTGAGTTGGGTTGGATTGAGTCTCCAACAGGTTGGGTTGAGTCTCCAACTGGTTCAGTTGACTTGAATGGCCTCCAGTTGTGGAGTTGGGTGAGGATGAGTCTCCAACTGGTTGGGTTGGCTTGAGTTGAGTCCCCAGATGATTGAGTTGACTTGAATGGTCTCCAGCTGATGAGTTGGGTAGGGTTGAGTCCCCAGCGGGTTGGGTTGACTTCAATGGCCTCTGGTTGTTGAGTTGAGTTGGGTTGGGTCTCCAACTGGTTGGGTTCACTTTAATGGTCTTCAGTTGGTTGGGTTGGGTTGGGATGGGTTGGGTCTCCAACTGGTTAGGTTGACTTGAATGGTCTTCAGCAGATTGGGTTGGGTTGGGTTGAGTCTCCAGCTGATTGGGTTGACTTGAAGGGTCTCCAGTTGTTGAGTTGAGTTGGGTTGAGTCTCCAGCTGGTTGGGTTGACTTTAATGGTCTCCAGTTGGTTGTGTTAGGTTGGGATGGGTTGGGATGGGTTGGGTCTCCAACTGGTTGGGTTCACTTGAAGGGTCTTCAGCAGATTGGGTTGGGTTGAGTCTCCAGCTGGTTGGGTTGACTTGAATGGCCTCCAGTTATTGAGTTGAGCTGGGTTGAGTCTCCAGCTGGTTGGATTGACTTAAATGGCCTCCAGTTGTTGGGTTGGGTTGGGTTGAGTCTCCAGCTGGTTGGGTTGACTTGAATGGCTTCCACCTGGTTGGGTTGAGTTGAATTGGATTGAAGTGTCCCAAGCAGCTTGAGTTGGGTTGAGTGGAGGGGTTGGGTGGATCCCAACCCACCACCCCCTTGGCGCGCAGGCGCGGATCGAGGAGCTGGAGGAGGAGCTGGAGGCCGAGCGGACAGGCCGGGCCAAGGTGGAGAAGCAGCGCTCGGAGCTGTCGCGGGAGCTGGAGGAGCTCAGCGAGCGGCTGGAGGAGGCCGGCGGCGCCACCTCGGCGCAGCTGGAGCTCAACAAGAAGCGGGAGGCGGAATTCCAGAAGCTGCGGCGGGACCTGGAGGAGGCCACGCTGCAGCACGAGGCCACAGCGGCTGCGCTGAGGAAGAAACACGCCGACAGTGTGGCCGAGCTGGGAGAGCAGCTGGACAACCTCCAGCGCGTCAAGCAGAAGCTGGAGAAGGAGAAGAGCGAGCTCAAGCTGGAGCTGGATGATCTCAGCGCCAACGTGGAGCAGCTGATCAAGTCCAAGGTAGGAGGAGGTTGAGATGGACAGCAGGGAATCATGAGATGGTTTGTGTGGGACAGGACCAATGGGATCATCCAGTTCCATCAACCTGTGGGCAGGGACACCTTCCACCAGGCTGGGTTGGGTTGGACTGAAGAGTCTCCAGCTGGTTGAGTTGGGTTGAGTGCCCACCTTGTTGGGTTAAATTGTGTTGAAGAACCTTCAGCTGGTTGAGCTGAAGAGTCTCCATGTGGTTGAGTTGGGTTGAGTTGGTTTGGGTTTAGCTGAAGAGTCTCCACATGGCTGGGCTGGGTTGAGTTGAGTTGAAATGAAGAATCTCCACATGGTTGAATTGACCTCAGTTGGGTTGAAATGATGAGTCTCTAGGTGGTTCAATTAGGTTGGGCTGAACAGTCTCCATGGGGTTGGGTTGACCTGAGTTGGGTTGAAATGAAGAGTCTCCATGTGAATGGGTTGAGCTGGGTTGAGCTGAAGAGGCTTCACATGTTTAGGTTGTGTTGAGTGCAGCATTGGGTGGATCCCACCCAGGAACACTTTTCACTCGACCTGGTGTCTCACCTGTCCCTGGCCACCTCCCGCAATGGGGCATGTCCCCCTGCAGCAATGGGGCATGGCCACCTCCAGCAATGGGGCGTGGCCACCTGCAGCTACAGGGCGTGGCCACCTGCAGCAACGGAGCGTATCCCCCTCCAGCATTGGGGCGTGTCCCCCTCCAGCAATGGGGTGTGTCCCAGACCAGCAATGGGTCATGTCCCCTTCCAGCATGGCCACCACCAGCAATGGGGCGTGGCCACTCCACCGTAGCCTCCATCCCCAACCCTCCCCGTAGGTGGCCATGGAGAAGGTGTCGCGCTCCATGGAGGACCAGGCCGCTGAGCACTTGGCAAAGCTGGAGGAGACCCAGCGCGTCCTCAACGACGCCAACACCCAACGGGCCAAGCTGCAGACGGAGAACGGTGGGAGCTGACCCTATCTCCCCATCCCCCACCCCGCCCTGGGCACACCCCCCAGCTGAAGCCCCGCCCACCGTGCAGGTGAGCTGACGCGGCAGCTGGAGGAGAAGGAGGCGCTGGTGTCGCAGCTGACCCGCGGGAAGGTGTCCTACACCCAGCAGCTGGAGGACCTGCGCAGGCAGCTTGAGGAGGAGATGAAGGTGGGGTCTTGGGGATGAGAAGACCTGGGGGAGGGTCCAAGTGGGTCACAAGTGTCCTTCACCGTTGTGGTTGTTGGTTCAGAATGGTTGGGTTGGGTGGTTTGGTTAGATTTTCCATCTACAGGTGTTTTCAACACAGAATGTCCAAGGAGGGTTGGGTTGGTCTGGAAGTGGTTGGGTGGAAGTTGGTTGGATCTATGGAAGATCCAAATAGGGTTGGGTTGGTCTATGGAAGGTCCAAGGAGGGTTGGATAGGTATGGAGAGGGTTGGGTTGATCTATGGAAGGTCTGGTTGGGTTGTGGTGACAAAGACCAGCTCCTGCTGAGCTGAAGACCCCAAGAACCTCAAGCTGATGGGATCCAATGGCCCCACATTCTCCTGAAGGTGTAGGAAGGGTTGGGTTGATGTGGAAGAGGTTGGGTTTGTCAATGGAAGGTCCAAATAGGGTTGGGTTGGTCTGGAGAGTGTTGGGTTGATGTGGAAGAGGTTGGGTTGGTCTATGGAAGGTCCAAATGGGGTTGGGTTGGTCTGTGGAAGGTCTGGTTGGGTTGTGGTGACAAAAACCAGCTCCTGCTGAGCTGGAGACCCCAAGAAGCTCAAGTTTACCTGGATCCAATGGTGCCCTGAAGGTGTGGGGAAGGTTGGGTTGATCTGGAAGAGGTTGGGTTGGTCTGTGGAAGGTCCTAATAGAGTTAGGTTGGTCTGGAATTGGTTGGTTTGGTCTTTAGAAGGTCCAAATAGGGTTGGGTTGGTCTGGAGAGGGTTAGGTTGGTCTGGAAGAGTTAGGTTGATCTATGGAAGGTCTGGTTGGGTTGTGGTGACAAAGACCAGCTCCTGCTGAGCTGGAGACAACAAGAAGCTCAAGCTGACCTGGATCCAGCAGTCCCACCTTCTACTGAAGGTGTAGGGAAGGTTGGGCTGATATGGAAGAGGTTGGGTTGGTCAATGGAATGTCCAAGGATGATCAGATTGGTCTAGAGTGGTCTAAGGGAGGTTGGGTTGGTCTGGAGAAGGTTGGGTTGATCTAGAAGAGTTGGGTTGGTCAATGGAAGGTCCAAGTAGTCTTGGGTTGGTCTGGAGAAGATTGGGTTGATCTGAAAGAGTTGGGTTGGTCAATGGAAGGTCTGGTAGGGTTGGGTTGGTCTATGGAACATCCAAATAGGGTTGGGTTGGTCTGGAGAAGGTTGGGTTGATCTAGAAGAGTTGGGTTGGTCTATGGAAGGTCTGGTTGGGTTGTGGTGACCAAGCCCAGCTCCTGCTGAGCCAGAGATTCAGGGTGACCCAGGAGGACTCCGGGTGACCTGGACACGCCAGCGCCACCTTCTCCCTGCCAGGCCAAGAACGCGCTGGCGCACGCGCTGCAGTCGGCGCGGCACGACGGGGACCTGCTGCGGGAGCAGTACGAGGAGGAGACGGAGGCCAAGGCCGAGCTGCAGCGCTCGCTCTCCAAGGCCAACTCTGAGGTGGCCCAGTGGAGGACCAAGTACGAGACAGACGCCATCCAACGCACCGAGGAGCTGGAGGAGGCCAAGTGAGTCACCGGCCCGTGGGTGGGGATTGTGTGGGGCCAGCGGTGGAGAGCATGCACAGGAGAAGGTTCTGGAGGTTTGAGAGGTTGAGTCACCTCCCCATGGATGGCTCCTGTGGGGTCAGAGTGGAGACCACCTGCTGGAGAATGTTCTGGAGAAGGTTTTAGAGGAATCTAAGTGATTTGTGCCCTATGGGTGGAGCTTCAGCGGGGTCAGGGGGAGGAGACTACGAACAGGAGAAGGTCCTGGAGGTTTGAAGGGCTGAGTCACCTCCCCATGGATGGCTCCTGTGGGGTCAGAGTGGAGACCACTCGCTGGAGAATGTTCTGGAGAAGGTTTTGGAGGAATCTAAGTGGTTTGTGACCCATGGGTGGAGCTTGTGTGGGGTTGGGGTGAAGATCTTGCACTGGAGAATGTTCTGGAGAAGGTTTTGGAGGAATCTAAGTGGTTTGTGACCCATGTGTGGAACTTCTGCGTGGTTGGGGTGGAGACCACACACAGGAGAAGGTTCTGGAGCAGGTAGAGCGACCAGGAGATGGTAGAGCAGATGCAGAGCAGAACCTTGGCCGAGGGCCGGGCAGGAGAAGGTTCCAGCAGCCCCACCTACCCCACGGGTGACCCCAGGTGCTCTCTGGCACAGGAAGAAGCTGGCACAGAGGCTGCAGGAGGCCGAGGAGGCCGTGGAAGCCGTCAACGCCAAATGCTCCTCACTGGAGAAAACCAAGCACCGGCTGCAGAACGAGATCGAGGACCTGATGGCCGACGTGGAGAGGTCGAACGCGGCCGCCGCCGGCCTGGACAAGAAACAGAGGAATTTCGACAAGGTGGGCAGGAGTGGCAGGTTGGGGGTGGCCAGGTGGCTTTGGGGTGACACCTGGCTGTCCCCAGGTGCTGGCAGAGTGGAAGCAGAAGTTCGAGGAGTCGCAGACAGAGCTGGAGGCGTCGCAGAAGGAGGCCAGGGCGCTCAGCACCGACCTCTTCAAGCTGAGGAACATCTACGAGGAGTCCCTGGAGCACCTGGAGACCTTCAAGAGGGAGAACAAGAACCTCCAAGGTGACACCGCAGCTTCCCTGTGCCCACCTGGGCGTTCCCCGCCCGTTCCCACTGGGTCTGACCGGGTCTCACCTGGGCAGAGGAGATCTCGGACCTGACGGAGCAGCTCGGCGCTGGCAACAAATCCATCCACGAGCTGGAGAAGGTCCGGAAGCAGCTGGATGCCGAGAAGCTGGAGCTCCAAGCCGCCCTGGAAGAGGCTGAGGTGGGATGACCCTCCCCATCCCCACGTCCTCCAGTTGGGACACCCATCCTCTCCAGGTGCTCCTCAACGTCCTTGTGCCCCCTGCAGGCCTCACTGGAGCACGAGGAGGGGAAGATCCTGCGGGCGCAGCTGGAGTTCAGCCAGGTGAAGGCGGAGTACGAGCGGAAGCTGGGCGAGAAGGAGGAGGAGATGGAGCAGGTGAAGCGCAACCACCTGCGCCTGGTGGAGTCGCTGCAGACCTCGCTGGACGCTGAGACCCGCAGCCGCAACGAGGCCCTGAGGCTGAAGAAGAAGATGGAGGGCGACCTCAACGAGATGGAGATCCAGCTGAGCCACGCCAACCGTGGCGCCAGCGAGGCGCAGAAGCAGGTCAAGGCTCTGCAGGGCTACCTGAAGGTACCTGTCAATGGGGACATGGAGATCCCACCCCCTCATGGCCAGGTGATCCCACCCCCTCATGTCCAGGTGATCCCACCCTCTCATGGCCAGGTGATCCTACCACCCCATGGCCAGGTGAATCCACCACCCCATGGCCAGAGGATCCCACCACCCCCTGCCCAGGTGGACCCCTGCATCCCACAGCCAGGTGATCCCACCACCCAATGGCCAGGTGATCCCACCACCCCATGGCCAGGTGATCCCACCACCCCATGGCCAGCTGGACCCACCACCCCCTCCCCACCCCCCAGGACACGCAGCTGCAGCTGGATGACGCGGCGCGGGTCGGGGAGGAGCTGAAGGAGAACGTGGCCATGGTGGAGCGCAGGAACGCCCTGCTACAGTCGGAGCTGGAGGAGCTCCGGGGGCTGCTGGAACAGACGGAGCGCGCGCGGAAACTGGCTGAGCAGGAGCTGATCGAGGCTGGAGAGAGGGTCCAGCTCCTCCACTCGCAGGTGAGGCCTCACCTGCCTGCCAGGACAGGGGCCGCCTCCATCCAGGGGTGCTCCAGCCCAGGAGAAACAGCTCTGATGGCTTGGCTGGGGACCTCGAGGTGGCTCAGGGTGGTGTGGAGCTGACAGCCCCAATTTGTGGAGCTGACAGCCCCAATTTGTCCTGAATGATTGGTCTGGGTTGGTTGGATTGGTCTAAAGACGGTTCAAAGATGGTTGGGTTGATCTAAAGAAGGTCCAAAGAGCATTAGGCTGCTCCAAGGAGGGGTTGGGTTGGTCCATGGAAGTTTGGGTTGGTCTGGAGGAGGTTAAGTTGGTCTAAAGAAGTTCCAAAGATGGTTGGGTTGGTCCAAGGAAGGTTGGGCTGGTTTGGAGGAGGTTGGGTTGGTTTGGAGGACGTTGGGTTGTTGCCAGGAAGGTTGGTCCATGGAAGGTTGGGTTGGCCTGGAGGAAGTTGAGTTTGTCCAAGGAAGGTTGGGTTGGTCGAAGGAAGGTTGGGTTTCTCCAATGTAGATGGGGTTGGTCCAAGGTAAGTTGGGTTCGTCCAAGGTAGTTTGGGTTGTTCTGGAGAAGGTTGAGTTGGTCCAAGGTTGGTTGAGTTGGATCAAGGATGGTTGGGTTGGTCCAAGGAAGGTTGGGTTGGTCGAAGGATGGTTGGGCTGGTCGAAGGATGGTTGGGTTGGTCCAAGGATATTTGGGTTCGTCCAAGGTAGTTTGGGTTGGCCTGGAGGAAGTTGAGTTTGTCCAAGGAAGGTTGGGTTGGTCCAAGGAAGGTTGGGCTGGTCCAAGTAGGGTTGGGTTGGTCCGAGGAAGGTTGGGTTGGTTGAAGGAAGGTTGGGTTTCTCCAGTGTAGGTTGAGTTGGTCTGAGGAACATTGGGTTGGACCAAGGAAG
>NW_027636413.1:0-30300 GCF_903797595.1 Erithacus rubecula | reverse complement strand
GTGAGCTGGGCAGGCTTTTGGAGGAGCACAGACAGCGGCCTGTGTGAAGAACTTCCTGCTGGAGATGCTCTTTGGGCTGGCCGAGGCGAGCCACACATCTCTGTGCGCAGCCAGCACAGAGCTGTGCCGGGGCAAAGGCTCAGGGCTCCTGCCCCTCTTCACTGCATCTCTTAACTCTATCTGCATTAACTGTATCTATCAATGCTTTCCCATGCAGAAGCCTTGCTCTCCTCGAGGATGGAGCCATTTGAAGGAGTATTGTGCAGGAGAGCTGGATTAATTTAACTTCTTTATGCTTAGAAATATTTTAAATATTTAAGTTATTTACCTAAAAATCACTTTAATATAGTAATACTACGTAAAATAATACCAATTATAACACAAATACTAATTTCATTAGAGCAGTTAAGTTCTATTATATATAATTATGATTCTCAGTAATAATTCCTCTGAATTATAATAATCCCAATATGTTATATTTTTGATCATAACAAAGGAACTTTATGTAATCTTCAGTCGTAAACTTCTTATTTATGTCATTTAATAGATATAAACATTACAGTAGAGAAAAGAATTTAAATATAAGAATGATCTCATTATTACTTGTTACTGAAAATGTTTAAAACACATGATTGTTTTTTCAAAAAGACACTGACTGCCCTCCTGTCTTGGGAGAGTGTGTTCACTTTGGGAGCTGTACTCTGTGCAAAGTTCCAATAAAGGCTGGGCTTGAATAAACGCTGTGTCTGTGAGTGTCCAGTGACATCCAAGGCCATCCAGTTCCAGTCCTGTGCCATGGTCTGGGAATCCTATGGCCAGGCCAGGTTGCTCCAAGGCCCAGCCAGCCTGGATTGCAGCATTTGCATGGACAGGACAACCAGAGCTTCTCTGATCAACTTGTACCATGGCCTCACAGCCCTCAAAGCAAAGACGTCCTTCCCAAAAGTCCATCTCAGCCGGCCCTGTGGCACTGGGGAGCCGCCGGCCCTGGCGCTGTCCCTGCAGGCCCTTGCACACAGCCCCTGTGCAGGGCTGTGCTGGGCCCGTGCAGGGGCTGCCAGGCTGCGGGAAGGTGTCCCTGGAGAAGGCTGGCACAGCCCTGGGGCCAGCAGTGCCACCGTGAGGGCAGCACGCGGGGCCCGGCACGGCCGTCGGGGCGCGAGGCCACAGGGCACAGGGCGCCCGGGCCCTGGCAGCTGGAGCAGGAGCTCTGCAGCGCGGGCGGCACAGAGCCGTGGGCTCCCGCAGCTCTGAGCCCTCACGGCTGAGGCAGCTGCCCAGGCACGGCCGGCTGGGGACACGCGGCCACCCCGGGGCCACCCGCACGGGGACCCTGCTCTGGGGCCAGGCCAGGCCGCAGCAGGGAGCAGCCATGGGGCTGTGCCCGGGGAGGGAACGGCTCTGCCCGGGGACAGGGCTCTGCCAGCAGGGCAGCACGGACAGCAGGGCAGCACGGACAGCAGGGACACACACACACAGGGGACACGTGGCTGCACTCACTGGCAGCAGCACACAGGAACCTTCCCACTCTCTGCAACTCCCACATGGAACGCTTGGGCTGCTGCACGTCAGGCTCTGCTCCCGGGAAACAAGGGAGAGGACAAGAGGGAATGGCATCAACTTCTGCCACGGGAGGCTTAGATTGGGTGTTAGGGAATAATTTCTCCCCTGGAACGGTCAGCAAGCACTGACACAGGCTGCCCATGGAATTGGTGCAATTTCCATTGCTTGAGGCACTTGGGAAATGTGTGGTTCTGGCACCTGGGGACACGGTCATGAGGTGGACTTTCCAGGGTTATATCAGTGCCCTCTGACTTGATGGCAGGACCTATGTGGAGTGGGACCCAGCCAAGTTGCTGGCAGCTGTGAGCTGACTCAAGCCATAGGGATGAGCCTTCCACCATGTCAGCTAGCACTGGTGCTGGCAGCTGAGCCACTGGCAACTTGCCACCCTGCCCTGCTGCAAATCCCTTTTAGGGTCAAGCTGGGGCAGGGGAGGGAGGTCATTCGCTCTCCCAGCTCCTGAGCACAAGGTGAGAAAAGAGAAACCCTGCTATTCATTAAGCCCTTGGAATGACACATGGTAACAGAGGAAAGGGAGGAGCAAAGGCACAATTCCGAGTTCCATCTAGGCAGCACCGTGAAGGGATGTTGCATTTTAGGCTATAGGAGAGTGGTGAAAAGCATAATGTAACATTGTTCCTCCTGCAACAAAGAAGCAAAAGAGAGAGAGAGTTTTATTTAACGAAACACTACACTTTACATAGGGTAGTACGTGAAAACCAAATAGAAAAGACTCATTGGTCCAAGAAGGCAACACCTCTTAAAAACATACTTTATACAAAACATCTCAAGACACACGGCTCTCACACACCATGCAAGTGTATAGTTATTGTTATAATTTCTTGAACTTGGGAAGCCTGAGGAACTCAAATCTTCAACGATGCTTTTTCCTGGCTTCCCAGTAGTATCAAACATCATGGGGACCACTTAATTCCAGGTCACCACTATCAAATAATTCACAGGTTTTCCTGTGGGGGAAAAGGCTGCTCACCAAAGACAACACAAACCCCAAAGACAAACAATAATGTTTCCATTTTCTGTCAGTGATGGCTGAGAAATGCTGCTGTGCAGTGCTGATGGCCCCTTCTCTGCACACTCCTTGTCTTTGCTCGTCTCAGGGCTCTACAAAGCCGGGTGAGGGTTTCTTCCTGCTCTTGCCTGTGCTGAGACCAAACAGGCTTGGGGTGCCCAGTGCTGTTAGCAGGAGAGCTGGTGAAGGTCGCTGCAAGCCACGCAGCCTTCCCCTCCAAGGCTCCAGAGACACAAGGGCAGAAAGCTGCAGCCTAAGCTGCATTGCTCAGCACCTTGGTGAGCTTGTCTGGCCTCTGGCATCCCTCCTTCAGGTGGGGCAGTGTAAATCTGAGCTGATTTCACAGGGAACTCAGGCTTTGCCCAAACTGGGCCCTTGCTGAAGGCAAAGGCCAAGGAAGGGCTCTCACTTGTGCTGCCAGTGCCAGGGAAGGTCCCAGAGCAGGAGGGCATTTCTTGTCTGCCGGGATCCCCTCTTCACAGTCTGGCCTTGCAGCATCACCAAATCCACACGGACACGCGGGGACATTCCAGCCCTGACTTTCACTCCAAACCTTTCCATTTTCTACTAGGACAATTCTGATTCTTCCTTCAGCTTGGAGAGGGATGGATTCCCCCAGTTGATGTATTTGATACAAAGGTTCTCCTCACATGGAAATGCTTCCAGGCAGCCTGAAACTCTTCTGCCCACCAACAACCCATTTTGTCCCACTGGATCATGGGAACTTCAGTGCAAATGCAGCACATTTCTCTCCTTGGAGAGGAGCAGGATTCTCAGCCCAAGGGCCTGACACAATGCAGATCATCCCTGGAGGAAGGCTTTACCTATGTGGGGGTTGTTACATTAACCCAGGGAACAAAACAAATAACAGAAAAAACGACCTCAAGTTGAGCCATTGGGGGTTTACTCTTTCAAAAGAACCATATTACGTTTGGGAACAGGCTGCCTATGAAATTGTCTGAGTAACTGACCACACAAAGGTTTTAAAGTCATGTGGATATGGCACCTGGGCACCTGGCTGATTTTTTAAGTAGGCAGTGTTAAGTTTGCCATTGGACTATGTGTTCTTCAGGGACTGAAGAAAGAGCAATGGGAGCTCTTTGAAAAAGATTCACTCCAAAGCAGCCTTAATCAGTACACCATGGGCACCCTGAGAGGCTGAGCCAGGGTGGGGACAAAGGGCGGGGCTGGCTGGCTTGTGATGTGCTGTGACACCCGTGACATCACAGGGGACATGTCACAATGGGGGCAGCTATGAAAGGGCCCAGCAGGTCACGCTGGCCCAGTGTTGCTTGGGCAAGCGGTGAGTGCACACGTGCTGGGGAGGCTGGGCTGGGGACAAGGGCCGGGGCAGAAACGCTGCACCTGGGGCTGGGTTCTCCCCCTGCATGCAGGGACAGCCCCTGAAGGGAGAGCCTTGGGCAGGGCACCCTGCTGCTGCTGCTGCTGCTGCTGGGGGCAGAGGGACAGGCGTTGCTGCCTGCCAGCTGTCTGGGGTCCTGTCCTTCCTGCCCTCAGAGCCCTGAGCAATCCCGTCCCTGCTGCCCCCACTGCCAGCTGCCTCCCTCACAGCCCCACTCAAGGCCTTCTCTCCATCCTCCTGCAGACCATGAATTACATACCAGTGTTTTTCGTGCTCTTGAAAAGCCTCATTCATTACCCACAGCTCGTGGGTGATGGTTGGGATGAAGAAACACGTTTTCGCATGGAAGTGCGAGCAAAGCAGTTGGAATGGGAGAGGATTCGGCTGGAGCAGGAGGTGGAGCAGCTCAGCCTGCCGAAGGTGCAGCTCATGGAGCTCTTGCAGCCATTAGCTCTTGGTGTGCTCAGCGTCCTTATCTTGGTGCTGTGGTTAATGGGGTGCAAAAGGAGCCTGAGGAGAGAAGAGTATGAAGGAGAAAACAATGATGCAAATGAAGGGGAAATCAGAAATGGAGATGCAAATGGAGAAGGCAATGTTGAAAATGAAGATGATGCGAATCGGGAAGAAGATAACAATGATAATGGTAATGTACAGGAAGATGGCAACCTTGCTGCAAATGGAGAAGATAATATGGAAAATGAAGTTGTCAATGAGGTGGCAAACGGAGAAGACAATGATGATGCACTTGCAGTCCATGGAGAAGATAATGATTTTGATGATAACATTGGAAGAATTCTACTGGAACGCATACAGTTGCCAGTACAGAACTTACAGAGAGGCTGCGATTGGACAAAAAACCTCATGGACAATTATACAGTTTATTTTGGACATGTCTTGGCAAACAGCTTCTACCCAGTCCTGCAACGAGCCATCGGGGTGGGCAGTGCCTTCGAAGGTTGGAGTCCCCGTGAGCAGGATGTTGTGTTCCAGGTGTTCATACCCATGACTCCTCCCCGAGGCCACAGCTTCCACCTGGAGCTGGACTCTGCAGAGCAGAGGCACGTGAGGAACTTCCGTGTCCGTGTGCAGCTGGAGTGCACCTGCAGCAAGGAGCAGCAGGCTGAGAACATGCTGTGCTTCCTGCACCACCCCGAGGAGGAGCTGAGGAGCAATCAGGATGCCAGCCTCCTGGACACCCTGTGCACCGACTCCTACCTGGATGTGCAGAAAACTGCCCGCTGGTTCTACCAGCTGGTGAGAGCCATCTGGCCAGCTTTGCCTCAGTCACACAATTGGCATTTAAAGCTGCTGCCCTCCAGTCGCTCCTGCCAATTCCAGGTGAGCAATGGCACAGAGAGCTTCAGGATTGAGATGCTGTTTGGGGTACAGAGAGGAGACTCCGACATCTTTGTGAGCAGCCAGCCTAGAGAGGCCTACACCCAAAGCACAGCCTGGCCTGAGACCTATGCTGTGGCAGAGATGAAGTTCTTCGAGCACATCGTCGAGCAGGCTCCCCATGACAGTTTGCACCTCAAATGCCTGCAGTTCTTCACCCGTCTTGTGCTGGGCTTCAGCTTTTCCACCTACTCCATGAAGACCATTGTCATGCACCTGCTCACTGTGGTGCCCGTGTCCCAGTGGCGTAGGAGAGATTTCCTGCTGCGGCTGGTGGATATCATCAATGGCCTGCACTTGTCTGTGCGAGAAAAAACTCCTCGACCACTTCATTGTGGGGAACCAGATGCTGCCTCAGGTCATCCGTTTACCCCCAGATGTTCAACAAGCTCCGCCATACAATCTGTTCCATCGCCTGGCAGAGGATCCGGCTGCATACTCCCAGGCCATAAAGGAGTACCGGGATCTGCAAAAGAAGTTCAAAAGAATCCTTCGTGGTGAGCAGTGAATGAAGGTGCCAATGCACAGAGCTGTGCTTGTACTGCTCACAGCTGACACCAGAGACACCTCATCGTACAATTTTGGTGCTTTGAGAAGAAAATAATGCAAACAAAGGCTCTGGTGGAGGCCCACAGCCTCTCCTGCCACCTCAGCAGTATAGTATAAATTATCATATATGTAGTATATATAGAAGAAGACAAAAAATATACTAATATAAGTAGTATTGAAAATATCAAATATCCATTTTTATATCCTGATAAAAAATAATTCTGGAAAGTTTAATATTTTGTTATGTTTAAATACTAAAATAGAGTGCATATTAAGTGTAATTATCTGTTGTGAAATGTACTAATGCTAGTAGTCCATTTATGTCCAGAAAGATTTCCATAAAGTAGACATATTTATAACATATATGACATTGACATAGATATACTATAGTCATTATAGATTACTATAAATGCATAACATATATAATATATCGTATGTATATAATGTATTATGTATGATCATATTATTTTCATAAACAAGTAATGCCACATCTAGGGTCACTATCTGTTGAGACCCATAGTAGTGCTCTATAGTTAGTGCATTTCTGAGTGGAGAGATGGAAACTGCTTTGATCTTGTTTCAATAAAATACAATTGATCAGAATCAGGATTGTGCCAGACGTTATTGATCTCAGCCAGATCGATTGTGTTGGTAAAAGTCACACGCTGTGAATCTGGGCTCAGGAGTTGCCTGCTTGAACTCCACCAAAGTGACACTGCTGAACGGGTTCTAATCAGAAATTAAGCCCAGCTGCCCCCAGCCCCTGTGATGACAGAATCACAGAATGGCTTGGCTTGGAAGGCTCCTCAGAAATTGCCTCGTCCCAGCCCTGCTGCCGAGGACAGGGACACCTTGCACTGGGCCAGGATGCTGCAAGCGCCTCCCAGGCTGGGCTGGAGCACAGCCAGGGACGGGGCAGCCACAGCTGCTGTGGGCAGCGTGGGCCAGGGCTCAGCAGCCCCAGAGGGCAGAATGTCCTGCCCGCCTCCAGCCCAAGGCCTCCCTGTGGCACTGGGGAGCCGCCGGCCCTGGCGCTGTCCCTGCAGGCCCTTGCACACAGCCCCTGTGCAGGGCTGTGCTGGGCCCGTGCAGGGGCTGCCAGGCTGCGGGAAGGTGTCCCTGGAGAAGGCTGGCACAGCCCTGGGGCCAGCAGTGCCACCGTGAGGGCAGCACGCGGGGCCTGGCACGGCCGTCGGGGCGCCAGGCCACAGGGCACAGGGCGCCCGGGCCCTGGCAGCTGGAGCAGGAGCTCTGCAGCGCGGGCGGCACAGAGCCGTGGGCTCCCGCAGCTCTGAGCCCTCACGGCTGAGGCAGCTGCCCAGGCACGGCCGGCTGGGGACACGCGGCCACCCCGGGGCCACCCGCACGGGGACCCTGCTCTGGGGCCAGGCCAGGCCGCAGCAGGGAGCAGCCATGGGGCTGTGCCCGGGGAGGGAACGGCTCTGCCCAGGGACAGGGCTCTGCCAGCAGGGCAGCACGGACAGCAGGGCGCAGGACAGCAGTCACTGCCCGGCTGCCCTGGGACAGTCCTGGCAGACACACGGAACACTTGGGCTGGCAGGAGGCATCATCCTCACTGTGCCCACCTGAACACAGGGACATAAAGCTCGGTGGGAATGGGGACACAGTAGACACCTCTCCTCTGGGAATATCCCCCCTTCCCTGGGGCCCTGACAGAACACAGGGGATGGGGCTGTGCAAGGGCAACCCAAGGATTGATGAGGAGGACAATGCCAAGGTTACGTGTGCCCACACTCTGCATCCAAACTGCTCCATGGAGGAGAAAAATAGAGGAGTCCTTGCCACAGCAGATTCCTTCTGAAGGAAAATGTTCTGTATTCCTGCACATGGGTGTCCTTTCTGGACTGCTACTCAAGTGCTGCTCCTGCTCTCCAGGCTGTGGAATATCTACACAACAGAAGCAATGAAGCAAAGAGCAAAGGCCAGGAGAGCTCGAGTTGAGGCCAGGAGAGCTGAAGCAGAGGATATGAGAACTCATGCAGCGACTTGCAGGGGGAAGTAGGAAAGAGAGGCAGAAGGAATTTTGCTAAATAATGACTAACTAGCCAGAGTAAATGGGGTGGTAAAGGCCAGAAATTAGGAAGAAGGCAGCAAACTTTAGGCAAATGATCAAGAAAAAGACCACAAAGAGGAAGAAAACCATCTTTCTCGCTCTTTCTATAACATGTGCTCTTCCAGAATCTAGACTGTGAAAATTCTTGTTGAACTCAACCAGCCCTACTGTGGTGAAATGGTTCTGGTTCGAACTTAAGCCAATTTACACCCAGCCCTTCTGCTCCCTGAAGAGCAGAGAAACAATTGGGCAAAGGGAGGTGGAAGTGAGACCATGCTGCCACTCTTCTGAAAACTAGAAGAAGCTCCTTCAGGAACAGTTCCTGAAGTCAGCACACTCTGTTTGTGACAGCGACACCAGCAACAAGCAAGTGTAACCTGAGCAAAGCACTTTATTTCTGTGACACCTGGAGGCGTTATCACTGAGCAATACTTTGATCTACCAGGTGGGAGCAAAATGAAGTGATGCCACTTGTTTTCAGGAGATTTCCTCACTCCAAGCTCTCCTGGCTCACCCCAGCCCACCTGTGACATCCAGCTCTGTCTCAGATTCCCATCCCAGCCAAGCAGCTGTGGAGCTAAAATCTACCTTGAAAAACAACTGAAATAAACTCAAGCTGAAGAAGAAACTTTCTTTTGTGGCAGACAGAGAGGTTTGGCCAGACAGCAGAGCCCTCTTCAGTCCAGTGAGGGGTAGTGAAGAGCTGGTTGAACCAATGTGACCTTGCAAACACTGGCAAGCTCCCAGTTGGGCCAAACTGGAGTTTATCTGGTATAAATTGGGTGCAGCAGGCACCAGGATCTTCCAGACAAATGCACCCAGTCATTGCAGTTTTCACTGTTGGTAGAAGACAAGGATCAATCAAAGCCAGAGAGTGGGAAATGCAGAAATACATCACATATTTACAGATAGAAACTCTTGGAACAAGGATTTTTGCATTGAGAAATTTGGGGTGGAGAGGAAAAAGAGGGAGGAAAGGGAGGAAACTCACACTCTAAAGCTAATAAAAAAAAAAATTAAAGTGATTTGGCAAAATCATGTGACAAGGTAGTTTCTCTTGCAAACAGGTGCACGGCAGTTTTAGAAATATTAAATCTCAAGACGTTTGCATTGCACAATAAATGGCAGCCAGAAAGCATGCTGATGTTTTTTGGCAGTGTTTTGTATGTCATGGTATTTTTTTTTCTTTAAAGCTTCCATCAGCAGGAGGCAAAGCTTTGCCAAGGAAAAGGAATCAAATCTGGATGCAGCAAGTCTCACATTCAGACAGAGGCTCCCTGCCAGATGCTACGGGGCCAAATCGGAAACAACCACACTGAGTTCATTATGAAAACTGCATAATCAAAAGCCTGCAAAAAGGCAAAAAGAAAAAAAATAATCTGTTTAATACTTAGCTAAATTCTCAACTCTTGAAGTAGATTTGAAGAAAAATTCATCATAATCCCCTCTTCCTTTTGAGGAATTCCTCCCTGTTCATGAGGTGTCCATGAGATGGCAGGAGTGCACTGTCCTCCAGAGGTTGAAGGACTGTCACAATGGTGACATTTCCACACTGAGAATCTCACTCTGGCTGTGGGCACTGCAGACAAAACACTGATTTATCTTTCTGTTTATTGCTCATGGAAAGAGATAAGGAAGTGGCATCAATGGACACATCTTCAGAGAAGAAATTGCCTGGTGCAGTTTCTGGTTGACAGAATCCTGCTCAGTGCAGACCCTGGATCTACAAACTCATCCCAGGCCGTGCACAGGAATTTGTGACCAGGCACTGCAAAACTGAAAGAAAAGGATCCAGACATCTGCCAGAAAGAAATCTGGAAGATGGGATTTAGAAATCACAGCCCTTGTATTTATGGCTGGGGATGACTGTGGAAACAAACCCTCAGGGGTGTCCCAGTTTTCAGCTCTTTTTATCATCCCAAGTTCTCCACACAACTGGGGCACAGCTGTGAGCCTGCCCCTGGTCAGACAGGATCCACAGCAGTCCAAGTTCTGTGAGCTGGGCCAAGGGATGGGCTGGCAAGTTGTGCAAGTGCTTCCCTGAGCCAGGCTGCAGAAGCAACATCCCAGCAAGAGATGGATGCTTGTGTCTGAAGAGATCTCAGCTGCCTCAAGAGAGCAGGTTGAATGATGGAGCTACTCTTTTCATGCTCCTGGTCTTGAGCCAGGATATCTTCCAAGTTTTTGTCCACACTACCTGGACAGGAAAGCAAGAAGAATCAGAATGGTTTGGGTGGGAAGAGATGTTAAAGATCACCAAGTCCCAACCCCACTTCCATGAAGCACTCCATCAGCCTCACACTGGATCTTCTCTAGCAGAGGGCATAACTGGGATGTTACAGCCCACATCTCTTCCCACTGATCCTCTCACTGCATCCACCCTGGGGGAGCAGAACTGGAGCAGTTTTGCTGTGCTGGGAGCTCCCTGTGCACCTGGGAGCTCTCACCTGCAGGCACTGCTGTGATGGAACAGGTCTGCCTTGTACTGAGCAGGGGAGGGGGGCTTAGGAGCTGCTGAGGGACACCCCAAAGTGTCACTTGATCTGTATATTCTAGTACAACAAAGACCTGTTCCCTTTCCAGTGTCCCATCCCTCAGCAAGCCAGGCATTCCCAGTGACATCACTGGAGCCTGCAAACAGCTCTGCTGGAGGCAGACACTGCCCTCTGCAATGACCAAGAGATGATGTTGATTAACTTTTCTAAATGCATCCTTTCAGTTTCTTCTAGATGTGCTACTTGGGGACATGGGTTAGTGGTGGCCTTGGCAGTACTGGGGGAACCATGGGACTCGATCTTAGAGGGCTTTTCAAACTTAAATGATTCTATGATTCTTTACTTTAAAATTTTCAAAGCTTTCCTGGTTTTCAGATTCTGCAGTTCACAATCCCTGATGTGATCTGTGAAATCACTTTCCTATTTTTTATTTCCTGCCTTCTCCTGCATGGGACATCAGGTGGTATTCCAACTCCTAGCTGCAAAACCAGTCTCACATCAAGACACACAGACCCAATGAATTCTGTTGCAAAGGTGAATCACCTCCAGAAGCTGAAGTTCATCTGCATCCATGGCAGTTGATGGTTATGGACAATGCTCTGAAAGCACTGGGACAGAAACAGTATGGATCTCTCAGTGTGATACCTGATTAGGAAAAAATTCTTCCCTGTGGGGGTGGTTTTTCACCTAGTACAGGGTGCCCAGAGAAGCTGTGGCTGCCCCATCCCTGAAAATGCTCAATGCCAGGCTGGAGCAACCTGGGCTAGTGGGAACTGTCCCTGCCCGTGGCAGAGGGTTGGAATGAGATGGTTTTTAAAGTCCCTTTCAACTCAAACCATCCCATGATTCTATGACCTGGCTCCTGATAGTCCATAAAACCCCAGAGACAACAAGGGGATGTCATTGGGATACAAAAGCTTTGAAGATGAGGGGAGAATTGGGTGGGAATTGTCCCTTCCTCCTGAGGACTGTACCATTCCAAGGTTAGTGCTCCATTCCCAAACTACATGCAAATCCACAGGTCTTGGCACTCTTCTTGAGTGCTGGTCTTGAACCCTCAGCCTGACTTGAATCACTGCTTCTCTCTCCAGTCCACATGGGGGAACGGCCCTATGAGTGTGGGGAGTGTGGGAAGAGATTCAGGGAGAGCTCAAACCTGATGGAGCACCAGAGAATCCACACTGGGGAGAGACCCTACGAGTGTGATAAATGCAGGAAGAGGTTTCAGACCAGCTCTCATCTCCTTGAGCACTATTGCACTCACTGGGATGAGAGACCCTTCTGCTGCTTCGACTGCAGGAAGGGACTCAAGCACAGCTCTGCCCTCGTCACCCACCGGCTCATCCACACTGGGGAGAGACCCTACGAGTGTCCTGTGTGTAGCAAGAGCTTTAAGCACAGCTCTCACTTGACCAGACACCAATGGAGTCTCCACTGAGGGAAGCCCTGTGAGTGCCCCGAGTGCAGGAAGAGCTTCGTGCGCTGCTGCAGCTCCACCCTCATGGCAGGATCCGCGCTGGATGATCCCCAGGGACCCCCAGTGGGCAGAGCCCCCCTGAGCCCTGGTGCTGCTGATCCGTGTTGGGAAGACACCTGGCTGGGGGCTCCACATCCTCTTGGCTCCCTTTGGCCTGGATTTTTTTTGCATTTCTCTTTGTCCTTCCCACATACTGACATCCAAGTAAAGATGAAGATGTTGAATAATGACATGGTTGGGCACATGGGAGCATATTCCAGGGGATGTGGGGAATGCTGGGTTCCAGAGACTTGAGGGTTCCAGGGAGGGACTTAGGGGTTGCTCAGGGCTTTAGGAACCCCAGGCCCAGCAGCTGTGGCTGTGCTGGGAGACCCTGGCAGAGGTTCTGGGGCAGCTGATGAACAGCCCCCTGCCCTGACACTGTCCCCATGTCCCACTCTCCCAGCTCCTGCTGTCCCCTGTCCAGGATCCCCCTCTCCTTGCTTTCAGTCGCCTTGCCCCTGGCCTGTTCCCATCTCACCCCACTGTCACTCCTGTCCTGCTCCCATCCCAGTGCAAATCCCATTCCTGGTTTCATTCCCTGTCCATGTCTCATATTCTTTGCCTGGTTTCCATTCACATATTCCCAGTCCCATATTCTGTGTTCTGTTTCCCTTTTTGTATTCCCAGTGCTACTCCCATTCCCATAATTCAATTTCTGTATTTCCAGTCCCCTTCCCATATCCCCATTGTGAATCCTGTTACCATATTCCCATTTCCATTCCCTGTCCCATGTTTTTAATCCCCATCCCATATCATCTCCCCAGTTATTATTTCCATATTCCTGGTTCCTCTTTTCGCTCCTGTTCCCATGTCCCTGTCCCCATTCCCAGTTCCATTCCGTGTCTGTCCTCATTTCCAGGTGTTGGAATGTGTAACACAGAAGCCTCTTTGAGTCCCTCTGAGAGAGAACAGAATGCAAGAATAAAATTTAAAACATTTTCAGAAATAAAGTATACTAAGCCACACCAACATGAAATAGATCTCTAAGGTTTAGTTTAAGAAATAGAAATATTAAGTTGCATAGATAGGAAGTAGAAGTATAAATCATAGTGTGAAATACATAGAAATATGTTTTAAATGCCCTAAGAAGTAAAAGCCATAGAATCTTATGTAAAAAACAAGCTGCAGTGGGAGCTTAAAAAGAGTTCTAGACAGAATAAAAATAGATTAAAAATATATTTTATATTCTTCAGATAGAATAGATAGGCAATGTGAACAAGTTAGTCGTAAGCTTTTGTATTAGAAAACCAGAATTCTAATAGGTTTAGGAGAAATGCTTCAGGTTCCTGTTTTTGGCTCATTGGGTAATTTGTCAATAAAAATCCGTGTATTGGAGCCAGAGCTCTCTCTCACTCCTCTGTCGTCGCTCTCTCTTCTTCCTCCACCATCATCATCACCACTACAAGCATGTGAGAGAAGAAGAAGAGGAAGAAGAAAAGAACAGAAGAAGAAAGGCCAGGGAGCATCTGCCTCTGGAGACTCTGCACCAGCCGCAGCTTCGACCTCTTGCAGCAGAGAGCTGCTCCTGCTTCCATCGGGACTTTATGGCAGAGAGATTGAACAGGGACTGGAGAGCCTTGGGCCCTTTGCCTTTGGAGCCTGACGTGCCTTCACAAGAAACAACTTTACAGCAGCCAGCAGCTGCTCTGCTCTGGGAAGATCTACAGCCATAAACAATCCTGACACCCAGTCCCTGTCTCTGTCCCTATTCCCAGTCCCTGTTCCCATTCCCCATCCCATTCTCAGTCTTGGTCTCAATTCTGTAGTTCCAGACCCTGTCCCTTATTCCTTGTTCCCTTCACGCTCTCAGTCTTGTATTCCAACTCCCTGTCCCCATTCTATCAGCCAAATTCCTGGTCCCTGTCTTCTTTTCGGTTCCATTTCCACACCTGGTCCTATTTTCAGTCCCACTGCATTATTCCCATTGGCATTCCTGGTCCCTGAACACATTCACTGTCCCTGTTCCTTTTCCTAGTCCCATTCCCAATTTCGTTCCCTATCCCTGTCTTATATTCCAGGTCTTGGTCTGTGTCGAGGTCCCTGTCCCCATGACAAGTGCAGAATTCCCAGTCCCTGACCGCATTCCCATTCCCTGTCCCCATTCCCGGTCCCCACCCCATTCTAGGTCTGCATTGTTATAAATTTATCTGTAATAAATTGATCAACTCCAATAAATGGAATCAATAAAGAATTTATTGAGTGAGCAGCAATAAGCAAATCAGCGCTGGGGTCCGGGGAGTCTCCGCTCCACCAGCGGCGCGCACCCCACTCCGTGTCAGTCCCTCTGTTATTTTCATCTTCTCCCGTGTCTGTGCCTTTCAGCATCTTCTCACGTTCTGTGTCTGTACAGCCAGTTGCTGGGGGCTCTTCTGGCTCCTGGTGGTCATGGGGAGGAAGGCTGTGGTCTTCTTCTCTTAGCCATTGGTTGACTTTTTCCTATCTTTTTTTTCAATCATCCACAAACTGATCACATACACATACAGATGTTTGTGGTTATTTGAGTTATATTTCAGCTAGCTTAAGCAAGTTCCAGTGGTCTTTTGGCCGTGTTCCCTAACTCAGCAATGTTTGACTAGCAAAGTCTTACACGTACTCTGTTACAATTCCCCCTTTTTATAATTTTTGCTGATCAAATCTTTGCAATTCTGCGTGGCTCAGTTCTAACCCTTCGTCCTGTATAGGCTCATACTGTGCTCTTACCAACATTAAGTGCAGGGCTTCCAGCTTACTTTTGATTATTGAATGATTTTGTTTAAAATATATGGTCCAAAAATCAACACTAAAATCACCAATATTAGGGGTCCTGCAATAGTGGACAGTAGGGTAGTTAGCCATGGAGAATGGTTAAACCAGGACTCATACCAGCTCTGCTGCAGTTCTCTTTCTCGTTTTTGTTTCTCTAGGCTCTCCCAGAGTTTAGTCATGGTATCCCTAACAACACCAGTATGGTCTGCATAAACACAACACTGTTCCCCTAGTGCAGCACATAATCCTCCTTGTTGTAAAAACATAAGGTCAAGTCCCCTATGGTTTTACAATACTACTTCTGACAGCGATCTTAACCATTTTTCTAATGCACTGATTGATTTTTCAATTGGAATTACATCCTTATCTACAGCTATTCCGAGTGATTGAAACTTTTGGTTCTGCTGCACAAGTGAGGTTATCCCTGTCCCTGCACCTGCAATTCCTACAGCCATCAGGGTGGCTATAGTCAAAGTGATAAATGGTTCTCATTTTTGTAAATGATGGTTTGGAGAGTTCTGATTATCATATACAAATTCTTCAGGGTGGTATGTGATTCTGGGAATAATCATCACTTGTCCTGTTTGGATTATTCCCCTGCTGCATTCTCTCTTGGGAGGTATACATTTTTTTGGTTTGCATTCTACACTAAGAGCTTTATTTCTTCCTGCTCCTGGATTCCAGTGTGATGCAATTGTTTAACATCCCCAGTGTGCACAATAATACTGTCCAGGGCTATTACAATACCCTCGTCCGGGGTTGGAGCTAGGACAGAAATAGAATCCTTTCAGATTTGAGCAAGGGCCTATGGGCACTATTTGGCACAGAGTGATTGTGAAACTAGGTGCTCCAGGAGTTGTAATGGTCTGTATCACATGTTGATCTTCCCATCTAATTAAGCACCACTGAAATGGTTGATGGAGGTTACCCTCTGCCCACGCTCCTTTTCCCATATGCAGCCTAAAATGATTATCAATTACATAAAGTAAAAGAAAAGTGGTGGATTCCTTTCCTTAATTAAAATTCCCCTTTCTGGTTCCTGTAATGCTGTAATTTTGACCTCGGTTTCTGTGCCTCCCTTAGGTGAAAGGCTGGGGGATTTTGTGGTCGGGGTCCATAGGATGTGTTTATGCTGACCCCTGGGGCTTTCCAGCATTCTCCCCTTCCTTACGTCTCTGTCTCCTTCTACACATTTTCCTTACAAATTTTACACCTTATGCATGCAAAAGTATAACATATACAATCTTTTTCAAGACATAATATGGTATTAACTTAATTCATTAGTTCTTTTATGCAGTTTAAGATCAGTGTCTCTGGGTTTCCCTGGCATTCCCACTGCTCCTCAGGGAGGGTTCCTTTCACTCAACTGGCATCCAGCCCCGCTCAGCAGTTCCAATGGCAGTTTCTGTGGTGAGTGACACAAGATAAGGTCCCTCCCAACGAGGGGTCAGTGAGGTCCCTTTCTGTGTTCCAATTAGAACTCTATGCCCTGGTTTTATGTTGTGGATTGCAATCTCAAGTGGAGGTCTTTGCACCACAAGGCTCTTGTTTAACAACTGACCTCGTCAAACCATGAGTTGTGTAACGAACTGTTGGAGCTGGTGATTGTCAAGCATGGGATGGTCTCTGGGAATGTCTAGATCTTATGGCATTCCATACAGCATTTCAAAAGGGAAAATTCCTACATCAGTACAAGGTTGAGTCCTGATATTATTAAGGCTAATGGGAAACACTTTACCCAAGACATCTTAGTTTTCATGGTTAATTTGGTTAGCTGTTTCTTTATTTCCCTATTAACCCTTTCCACTTTTCCCGAGCTTTGTGGATGCCAAGGGGTATAATATTCCCATTTAGTTCCCAGGGCAGCAAAGACTTTCTTTATTATCTTAATGCTTATAGCAGTTCCTTAGGGACTGCTTCTTGGCCATCGGGAAGCTCCCATTTTCCTCCTTCAGCCTCTTTTGCTCCTATTTGTGCGAACTTGTTTTTTTGGGGGTTTGGTTTTTTTTGGGGGAGGTGTTGTTTTTGGGTTTTTTTTTCTTTTGTTGTTTTTGTTTTTGTTCTACTGTAAAGGTGAACAAATAATGCTTTTTCCCATGTAAGCAGCAAAATTATGTGTAATATCATAACAACTACAGTGTAAAGCTTCACTTTTAAAATCATACAATCATCATACATGACAGGGAGGTTCAAATGAATCTAGCCCACAAGTCAGACATTTTTCTCATGCCCATTCTTCTTCACTTTCTTTTTCTCTTATTACCAGCAAGGCCACCTTTTTGTCTTCCTGATCTGCTAGGTTATTTCCCCTAACTAGTGGAGTTAGTCCCTTTTGACGCTCTCTTAAATGAATTACTGCTATTCCTTCAGGCCCTCACAAGGCATGTAAAATCTGAATTATTAATTCCTGGTGTATCAATTCTTTTCCCTGTGATTTTATTAATCCCTTTTCTCCCCAGATTTTCTTAAAGGTATGTACTATGCCAAAAGCATACTTAGAATCTGTATAGATGGTTCCCACTTTTCCTTTAACAACTTGAGTGCTCTTAAAACTGCACACAGTTCACAAGCCTGTGCTGACCAGCTAGGACTTAGCAGGCCTGACTCAATTACCTCAAAAGTTTTACCATTAATTATGACATACCCTGATTTCCTCTTAACTATCTGGGATGATCTGTCCACAAAAAGTTTTTCTCTAGTTTCTGATTCCTCTGAAAATCTGGTCTAATTTTGGTTTGCTCTTCAATGTTCTGTAAACAATCACATGTAATAGATTCGGTTGATTCCCCGTACAAAAACTGGACCAGATTTTGTAAACTGGTTACCCCAAGCTCTAATCAGGGTAAAGACATTAAGATCCCTTCATACTTTAAAAGTCTAGCATCAGTAATCCATTTGTCTGGTTTTTTGTTGTAAGATTCCCCTAATGTTATGGGGGAACAATACTTTCAGTTCTCCTCCAAAGGTTATTTTCTGTGCTTCTCCTACCAGGAGCTGCAGCCACCACGGCTTGTAGGCACGTGGGCCAGCCTCTGCTTACAGGATCTAAAAGGTTTGAAAGATATCCTATAGGCTTCTTCTTCCCAGCCCAATCCTGTGCTAATACCTCAAATGCAGTTTCTTCATCTATGTTTATGAATAAGAAAAAGGATTTTCAGACATCTGGTAAACTTAATACAGGGACAATTACCAGATCTGTTTTAAGAACTTCTAATTGTTTGTCATCTTCTTCTGACCACTTCAGTAACCTTTCATTTGTAACTTTACTATATAAAAATTTGACATTTTTACTGTAAACCTCAATCCATTGCCTACAATATCCCAAAAAGTCTAACAGTTGTCTCACTTGTCTCTTATTTCGAGGAGTTGGTAGTGATAAAATACTGTTGACCCTGTCAGGGTCTAAGGTCTTAGTTCCTCTGCTCAACCTGTGCCCCAGATATTTTACTTCTCTTTCTACAAATTGCAATTTTGATTGGGACACTTTGAGTCCCTGTAAACTCAAATAGTGTAATAATTTGATACTTTCTTGCCTCACTTTTTCCTCATTCTGTCCAGCCAGTAGTAAATCATTTACATATTGGACTAAAATTACACCTTCATCCAATTCATACTCCCTCAAAATTTGTTCCAGTGCCTGGCCAAACAGGTTAGGAGACTCTGTGAATCCTTGGGGCAACGCTGTCCACCTCAACTCTTGTTTCCTGTGTGTATCTGGGTCTTAAGTAAGACCCTGGGTCTTCCACTGGGGTGGAAGGATCCAACCCCGAATATAATTGCAAGTTCTTTCTAAGTCTTTCCAGCCAATCACGGGAGTCTCATTTTTCTTTTGCTTGTTAAAGGCCTTATTGATATTTTGTCCTCTAGGGACAGACTCCCTAATCCCCTGGATAATGATGTTCCCTAAGTCCTGCATATGTCCCCTATCAGCATCATTCTGATTATTCCAGGGCAGCCTCTGTAGGGGCCATTTGATATCTGCTGCAGGCCCCTGTTGATGTTGTTGATCTCAAAGCCTCATTCCCACCCTCCAGATCATATCTCGCTCTCTGCTGTTAATGAGATTCCTAATATGGCCTGTAATTCCTCCCAGGTGTGTATGTTAAACCCAAGAATTGATCTACCCATTTGGCCACCCCAAGGGATCCTCCAATAAACTCCCCATTTCTTTCTTAAAATCTCTCACATCCCCAGAGTTCAGAGTAACAGAGACATACCCCATTCCTGGCTGGGCCCCCCCCATTGCTACTTCCCTAAGAGGATATGAGGCATTCCCTGCCTCCTGCTTTCTGGCTCTACTTCTGGCAATTCTCGGAGTGGGTTCGGAAGTGTCTGGAGAGGAGTCGGAATCCTCTGCCCCCTGAGGGGCAGATGGGACAGCTGGAAGAGGTGGAGGGACATATGGAGGGGGAGAGGTTGGTATATCTTTCTCATTCCTAGTTTTCTTCTTCCTTAGCCCCCACTTTTCTTTCAATGGAAGTAAAAGTGCTCAAGTTTCAGAGCCTATCCATAAAAATCCTATATTCAGTCTTCTAAACTAAAGGGTTCCTTTGAGCTTACATAAGTATTTAGGGCCTGGCATATCCAGTCCTCAAAGGCTCCAAACACTGACCAAAAAAGATGATCTCCCATAATCTGCATTCCCCCCCAATTTCCATACAACAATGGACCATTTTTGTTTTATTCTTACCCTGCCTAGAAGAGTATGCATCCCAAAAATTTGTCATTAGTCCTAACGGGCTATCTGATGGCATTTGTGGAAGTCTAGCCTTCACTTCCAAACCCATGGGATCAGAGGGCTTGCTTTTCCTCTGTCCAATCTTCCGAGGTGCCTTCTGTCACTCACACATGCACTTCCCCTGGTCGTGGCCCAGCTCTTGGTGGAGTTTGGGAACCCCCTGCTGAGTGCCCCCACTCACGCCGCCCTCCCTGGGGTGGGCACAGGCACAGCTCAGGAAACCCAGCCCCAACCCAATGGAAAACTGGCCTATGCTCACGCGTCCTGCATCTCCCTCCGGACTCTGTGCACGAAGATCATGGGGCATCACCAGGTTTATTTGCTTGGCTGCCTAATTTTAAGTTTGTGGGTAAAGGTTTTGGCATAGGAGCACCGTAACAGAGGCCGCTTTTCAGCAGGGCGCCTCCCCTGCAAGGGTTCCAGGCCAAACAGCCTTTATCCAAATCAAATTTGTTATAAATTAGGCTGTAATAAATTGATCAACTCCAATAAATGGAATCCATAAAGAATTTATTGAGCAAGTGGCAGCAATAAGCAAATCAGTGCTGGGCATCCGGGGAGTCTCCGCTCCACCAGCGGCGCGCACCCCACTCCGTGTCAGTCCCTCTGTTATTTTCATCTTCTCCCGTGTCTGTGCCTTTCAGCATCTTCTCACGTTCTTTCTGTGTCTGCACAGCCAGTTGCTGGGGGCTCCTCCTGGCTCCTGGTGGTGGTGGGGAGGAAGGCCGTGGTCTTCTTCTCTTAATCATTGGTTGACTTTTTCCTATCTTTCTTTTCAAGCATCCACAAACTGGGCACATACAGGATGTTTGTGGTTATTAGAGACATAATATTGCTTAAGCAAGTTTCAGTGGTCTTTTGGCCGTATTCTCTAATTTAGCAAGGTTTGATTAGCAAAGCCTTACACATACTCTGTTACACCGGGAGTGACAGCCACTGTACTGGGGGCAACTGGGAGAACTGGGAACACACTGGACAAAAGCTGGAGGAACTGGCAGCAACTGGCAACCTGCTGGGAGCAAATTGAATCATCAGAGGGAATGACTGGGAATAGCTGGGTTCACACTGGGAGCAACAGGGATCCCGCAGGCACCGAGGGGAAGTGACCAGGATCATACTGGGAGTGACCGGGCTCATACTGGGAGCAGCCATTCCCGGCACCGGGACTCCCGAACCCCTTTGCGGCCATCGCGCCCCTCCAGCCCCAGCACCCCCGCCGGGGTCCCGGCAATCCCAGGGGTCCCTCCCCCCTCTCGGGGTTCCGCTTTGGGGTTCTGGGGCTCTCCTCTCTCTGGGGTCCCGCTCAGGGAAGCCGCGGCTCTCCCGGGGCTCCCCAATCCGGTGTCCCCCCGCCGATGCCGCCGGCCCCGCGCGGTCCCCACGGGCCCCGGCAGAGCTCGCAGGGCCCGGCCCGGGAAGCCCAACCCCCACTGCGGGGAGACCCGCATCCCCCCGCCCCCGCCGGGGCTCTGCCGCCACCCGGACCCCCAAAAACACCTCCCGGGGACCCCCCGATGTCCCCCCGAGGGGCATCTGCGGCTCGGCTCTGGAGCGCTGCAAGCTCTAAACATCCCCCAAAACACCCCAAACCCAGGGACCCCCCTGGGATATTTGGGGCGAGTTCCCCCTCCCCGGGCACCTGGGATGTGGGGCGATGGTCCCGGGGGGGTCTCTGGGTTAGCACGGTTGATTCGCTTCTTCTCTCCTCCTGCTTCTGCTGCCACTTCCTCCCTCCTCCTCCTCCTCCCCCATTTGGAACAGGGAGGGGACTGGTCAAGATAAGGGCAGGAACACCGTGAGGGGAAAGGGGCGGGGTCAAGGGAAGGGCGGGAACTGTGAGGGAAAAGGGGCGGGGCCAAAGGGCCACACGATCCTATAAGGGCCTGGTTTGGCCTAAAATCACCCGAAAGAGCCTCAAATGCAGCTTAAATCCACCAGGTTTGACGTAAAATCAGCCAAAGGGGCCTCAAATTCACACCAAAGGGGTCTAAAATCCTGAAAATTGACTTAACATTGTCCAAATGATGCCTAAAATCCAACCTAAAATTGCCCAGTTTATTCTAAAATCACCCAAACAGGCCTAAAATCTTTGGTATGGAGACCGAGACCAAAGCGGGATCCTGAACTGGCACTGAGACCAAGACTGAGACCAGCACCAACACTGGGACCAGCACCGGGAGAATCCTGGGACTGAGAGCGGCACCGGAACCAGCACCGAGACTGAGATTGGCACTATGAGCACTCTGGGACCAGCACCAGAACCAGAACCAGCTCTGGGACCAGAATCACTCCGAGACTGTGACTGAGTCCAAGACTGAAAACAGAACCAGCACCGAGACTGGTACCCAGATAGGACTGAGACTGAGACCAAGACCAGCCCTGCTCTGGGATTGAGATCAACACCAGGATCAGATTCAGCACCAGGAGCGCTCCAGGACTGCTCCAAGACTGGGACCGACACCGGGAGCGCTCTGGGACCTCCGCGTTCACTCCGGGGAGTTTTGGCTGCGCTCCCGAACGGGACTGGGAGGGACCCCTGGGTGGGGCGGGGCCCCATCGGTTCACATCGTCCTGGTGCAGCCAGAACGGTCCATATGGTCCCAGTTTGTACAATCCCAGTCCACGTGTTCCCAGTTTGTACAATCCCAGTCCATGTGTTCCCAGTTTGTACAATCCCGGTCCATATGGTCCCAGTTTGTACAATCCCAGTCCATATGTTCCCAATTTGTACAATCCAAGTCCGTGTGTTCCCAGTTGTTTCCCGCTGTTTCCAGGGAATTGTTTTGATTTCAACCTTCACCCCAAACTGAGGGGGTCAAAACCCCCCAATCCCCAAACTTTGGGGTTTGAAGTATGTGGGGTGTCCAACCCCTCTGATCCCAAAATTTGGCTTAAATGCCCCTGATCCCCAAATTCTGGGGTCAAACCCTCTGATCCCAAACCCTGCTATGTCAACCCCCCCCCCCCAAACTTTAGGATCAAACCTCTCCCTTCCCCAAACTTTGGGGTCAAACCCACCAGACCCAAACCACTCCAGCCAGGGGGACACAGCTGGGTTCATTTAGGGTTGATTTAAGGTTGATTTGGGATTCATTTGAGGTGGGGGCAGCTCCTGGTGCAATGTCTGCAGAGACCCTGGGTACGATGCTGGGAAAAACCCCCAAAACCCCAGTGGAATCCCAAAAACACCTGGGGAAAGCTAAAAAGGGGGTTGGGGGTGGGAAAAGGAGATTTTGGGATGAAAAAGCAGATTTGGAGGGAGGAAAGGGGGATTTGGGGTGGGGATTGAGGGTTTTGGGTGGGAAAAAGGATTTGGGGTAGACAGGAAAGGACCTTGGGTGGTAGAAGGGGATTTGGGGTGGGAAAAGGAGATTTTGGGGTGGGAAGATGGATTTGGGATGCACAAAAGATTTGGGCTGTGAAAAGGCATATTTGGGGTCTTAAAAGGACATTAGCTTGAAATTGGATTAGAAATCCAAGTTGCTTAATTCCAAGAGGTTGGAATTCCAGGTCTACAAAGAAGTTTGAGCTGATTTTGGGGTCTCGACCTGGCAAATTCATTCCTGGATCTTTCCCATAACAACAACTCTGGGAATGAACCAAGGCAGGGGGTAAGGTAGGATAAAGTCAGAAGACATCTGAAAAATATGAAGCCAATGAGTCAGGAGAGCAGAGGAGCAGTAAAGCACAAGAGGAGAAAAGAGCAGAAGAGCAGAAAAGCCTCACTGCTGCCTTGGGCAAGTTCAGTTCTGCTCCTGCCTGTGCCACTGGGTCCCTGCTGATGCCTCTGAGGATTCATCCCAAGTTCTGAATTCCTCATTTTCCACAGGCCAAACCAATCATGGTTGCCACAATGTTGAAATCCAGAACTTCAATCAGGCTTCAGCCTGTTCTTGGATGTTGGTATCAGCGATAAGAAGGCTGAAAAACAAAACTCTCAGGCTCTTAGAAATGGAAAAATCAAATTTCTGAATGTTCTGTGACAGTGGAGTTCATCCAAAGGCTGGATATGATGTTCTTGGGGGTGTTTTAAAACAAGGGTGTTGCACCCTCTCCTTCCAGCAGGCCACAAAGAGTTAAAAATCCATTTTTTTGGAGCCCCTGTGAGGCAACCTTACCACAGGAAAGGCAATGAGGAAACTGATATCCCATATCTGCAGGGCAGGCTCTGGGTTGTGCAACAAGCAGAGCTGAGCACAGAGCTGAACTCCTCACTATTTGTGTGCAGCCCCATCCTGTGCTGGAAACAGCAGCTCAGGGAAAAAAAAAAAAAAAAAAAAAAAAAAAAAAAAAAAGAAAAAAAAATTTAAAAACCCACTGTTAAAGCTGTCATGAGGAGCACAAAAAGGCCAGAAACAAAAGTTGCACAAGTGTCTGAAAATGTCCAATTTCTGAGCCTTGACTTTGCAACCTTAATAAAGTTCTTTTAATTACCAAGAGTTTGTTTGTTTGCTTGTTTATTTGTTTGTTTGAGGAGGGTGATTGCTTTCAGTCATGCAAGCAGATCAGCAGCTCATCCTTCCCTGGATGGATTCTTTCCAAAGTAGAGGATGATCCTGCCTGCCTGGCTTGGGATCACATAAAACAGGGACAAGGACCTGGCCCGCAGGGCCCCACGCTTCATCCCTGTGCTTAAACCTCTCCTTCCTCACACTCTGTTATCCCAAAAAGTCCAAACTTTGCTCTGTGCTGCTTGGAACAGGCCCAAAAATGATCAAGTAGTTTGTGAGGAGTAAATTGTCCTGGTTTGAAGGACAGGTGTCTGCCAATAAAGGCAGAAACTTCCCTTTGAAATGGAGATTATTAACCCCCTCCATCCAAATTATTATTATCATTTTGAAATTAAGGGGCTCTCAAGCAAAGAGATGGGAATTAGGAATAACAGTTTTTTCCTAGGAAAATTAAAATAGAAATGCAGTATTACACAGAACAATCCCAACCCTGCCAGAGTCAGAATCCAAGCTGGCACAGTCAGTCAGTCAGGGTGGTGGCACAGTCCCATTCCATGGTGCTGCATCCTCCTGCAGGGGCAGATGTGGTTCAGCTGCAGCAGTGCTCCTGGAGAAGGTGCAGTTTCCTCTGAAGCTCCAGGGATGATGTGGAAGGGTCTGGTTTTCCTCTGGAATCCAGTGGAAAGAAGGTGCCTTGGTGTCCAAAATGTCATTTTTTCTCTGGGTAGGAAAGGCTTGGCTCCTGCCCTGGCTGGAGCATCTCCCAGTGGGATGATGGAATTTTATCAGCCGTGCCCTGGGACTCAGTGGCCATGAACAGGAGATATCTCCTGGAGGGAGGATGGGCTGTGGGAAGATAAAGATGATTGCCCAGCTGGTTTAAAGATGGCCCATGAGCAGAGAATATGTGGCAGGAGATCAGGGGCACTGCCCCAGCCGGGTCAGCAGATGGGACAGAACACACATTGCTGGACACATCCTGTACTGCAACCCAAGACACTGAGTTCTGCTGGAGTGAATTTCCAAGTGATGGAAAATTTTCCTACTAAAATGTGAGACTCACAACCCAATAGAGATGATCAAACCTTTCTGTCCCAATAAACTAATTACAACAAGCAATTATGAACTGTTTTATCCCTCCACAGATTTCCAGGATCCTGGAATTTGGGCTGGGAGGATCCTTCTTTTAGCAAGTTGCAAAATGAGGCTCTGAGGGTGTGAGATCCTGAATCCAGAACCCTCCCAGTCAAGGAAAAGAGCTCTCAGTTCTCTTCCTGATTTTATTAAAGTTTTTATATATTTTAATATTGTATTATTATTCCCTACCTGGATGAATTGCCTGGAATTTATAGGATATAAATTTCCATTTCTTTTTCTGCCAAGTTAATGATACCCTGCAAACCCCAAAAATACAAAGGGGACAGAAGTTTTGCACAAAAATAAAAATAAATGCTCCGCTCTGGAATGTCAGCATTTGCTGAGGACAATCCAAGATGAATTCCAGGCCACATTTTTGAATTCTTGTGAAAATTAATGTAGATTGCAACAAATCAGCTGCAACTGGGTCTGTGCAGAGGAAACTCTAAATTCCAGCCTCTGACTAAATGATGGGATTTAAGGTAAATACAGTTGTGAAAACAAGTTTTTTAAAAGCAGTCTGATTCATTTTGGGTTATTTTTTTCCCCTCTTCCAGGCTAGACACAGCACAGGAATAAGGTGGATGTGAGACATCCAAGAAAAAACAGGCAAATTCCAAAGGAGGCAATCGATGAAGGAGATCTATATCTCATTCACATTGTTGAATAAATAACAACAGAGGAGGCCTAAAATTAGATTGGAGAAGAAACCTGACCTAGCCTGAACACAGGCTCCCTGCTGGACTGGAGAGTTGGGGTCTCAGCTGGAGACTTGAGGGATGGCTGGAGAAATCACAAATTTAATTTGGTTTGGATCCTTGCATCTTCAGCATTCTTACATCACCCCATCCTAAAATTTGCTTTCACACAGCTTTTTAAGAGTTTTATACTTTTCTTATTTCCCACAAGGTGGGACTGGAAGTGGTGCTGGTGAGGTTCCACCTGGCTGGGTCTGAGATGTTTGTTCCAGGGAAGGAGGGGATGGTGGTCCTGGAAATCCATCACTTCTGGAATAAAAAGTTTGAGGTGATTTAGGGAATTTTTTCTGTTTGCAGAAATTAATCTTAATCCCAGATTGTTTTGGGGTGGAATGGACTTTAAAGCTCATCTCATTCCACCCCTGCCATGAGCAGGGACACCTTCCACTGTCCCAGGCTGGTCTGAGTTCCATTTGGACCCTGAGCTAAAGAAAAATGGGAAAATTAGGATTTGAGGCCAAAAGTTGATAAATTCCCTAAAAATCAGTGCTCTCCTGACAGAGGAGAAGAGTTCTGGTTCTGACACTGCAGTAAACTGGAGCTGAAATCCCTGCTCCTAATTCATAGAAGGGCATGAAATTTAATTCCCTCCCCCTGCAGCCAGGAAGGGATGACTGATGTCTAAAATGCTTGGGAATGTTATCTTCAAAGTCTCCAAAATAACAAAGTTCACCTTTGCAACGATATTCCCTTTATTTTCATTTGTTTGACATGATCTGCTGAGTTTGACCCCAACTTCCAAACCAATTCAGATCCAGGGAGAATGTTCAGGAGTTTTTTTTTCCTGAAAATACCATCTGGTCTGTATGGAATATTGAAGCCTAAAGTTATCCATGTTCCACGTGTCCCATAGACAGAGCTTTTCAAATGCTGGCTTTTTATAAATCCTTTTATTGATATGAATCAATAATGACCAAACTTTTGGAGAAAGAGCAGTAAATACAACCATCAATCCCACTTCAATAGAATTGCCCAGAAGGTCAAATCACTTTGTCTCTGTCTGAGTGAAGAGGATGGAAAAAAAAATATTTCAAGTGGGGAAGGAAGCCTTGGAAAGGATGGATTTAAAATCATGGAGTGGGTTTGGGTTGGAATGAACCTTAAAGATCTTCCCAAAATCCTGAGCTTTTTCCCACCTTCTGGCAATTTTAAATCTTGCTGCTCCTTTTGCAAAACCATTCCCATTTACAAGAATTGGTAATTGCTGAGTTTCCCATAATTTGGAAATGCCAATCTGCTTCACCTTGCTTTTCCTTTGGAGTGGGAAAAGCATCTCAGTGCTGAATGTGGAGTCAGCAGCTGGACAGAGCTCACAGCAGGGGCAGCTCCCTGGGCTCTGAGGAAATATTATGGGAAACAAGAAGTCCTGGGCCAGAAATCTGGGAGAAGGATTAGGAGAAATCAAGGGAAAATTGTGGTTGAGAAAGTCGGAAAAAAACAAAGCTAAACCCAAAAGAGACCTCAGGGACCTCAGTTTAGGAATTTCTTGATGCAAAAATATGGAATTATTCATAAAACTGAAAAAATAAATTCCTTGAGGAAGAAGAAACACCTCAAAACAAGTTTTTGGTGTCTGGACAGAAACAGGAATTATACAAATAACAATTTGGAAGAGCAAATAGTAATTTGATGAGCAGCACCACTCACACAGAGGCAGAGAGAGATAATTTCTAAGCAGGTATCTGCTTCCTCTGGCTGAAGGACTTTAGATGGCTTATAATGGATTGCTAAAATGTGTGGCACGCTCATTACTGTCAAAATGAGTGGATAACTCTCAAGCAGCACAGATATTTTATTTATGAGCGAATAAAAGAATTTTATAGCTGCCTATCACCCATCTGCAATGCTGCAATGGAGTAAGATCAATTCAAAGTTAAAACAAAAAAAATGGAGGGAGAGAAAATTATTTTTTTCTGTTTTGCTTTGGTTATTATTTTTGTTCTTTGTTTTGTTTGTGCTTTGATTTGGAGCTTTTGACTTTGATTGCTGCTTGGGCTGAAAGGCAAATTGAAGTGAAGCAGCCAGGCTTTAATAAAGAGATGTGCAGCATCTCTGATGCATTTGAGGGAACCTTTGCTGCCTGTGGTTTTGTATATGGTTATGGTAAATAACCCTCACGCTGATTTCTGTGGTCTGCCCTTTGCTGTGGGTACTTGACCACCAGAGACTCGTTGAACCCAAATAACCCAACCCCATAGCCAGCCTCCAAGAGCCAGCACCCCAATAAATCCTGAGGAAACAGCGATGCCCCCGCCGAGGAGAAGCTGAATTTGGGGAACAGCCCTGACAAAGGCCAGCTTTGTGTTCCTGGGGGTTGTCACTGCAAAATCCCCCTTTCCCCATGGCTGCTTCCTGCCAGCAATCCCAATAAATGAGCCCAAGAGGGAGACAGGATGACAGGGCTGAGGCTGGCTGTCCCTCCTGGGGGAGCAGCCCTGACGGGGGACACTGAACCCGAACTGACGCAGCCTCAGCCCCAGGGCCCAGCAGGATCTGCACTTTCCCTCCAGCAATTCCTGCTGGGCTTGCTCCCAAAAAAAAGCAAATTAAAGCAGGTGGTGAAACTCTCTCAGAAAACTCTTTGTGGGTTCTGCTGAGCTCTGCCAGAAAAAGATCCTCCCTCATACATCCTTCCTGTAAATATGCTCCATAAAATATATATATTTAGGCAATTCCCCCTGTAAATATGCTCCATAAAATACATATATATTTAGGCATATTTCCCCTGTAAATATGCTTCAGAAAATATATGTATATTTATGCACATTCCTCCTGCAAATATGCTCCATATAATATATACATTTAGGCACATTTCCCGTGTAAATATGCTTCATTTTACATATATATATATATATATATATATTTTTTTTTTTAAGGAAATTCCCCCTATAAATATGCTCCATAATATATATATAAATATATATTTAGGCATATTCCCCCTGTAAATATGCTCCATAAAATACATATATATTTAGGCATATTTCCCCTGTAAATATGCTTCAGAAAATATATGTATATTTATGCACATTCCTCCTGCAAATATGCTCCATATAATATATACATTTAGGCACATTTCCCGTGTAAATATGCTTCATTTTACATATATATATATATATATATATATATATTTTTTTTTTTTTAAGGAAATTCCCCCTATAAATATGCTCCATAATATATATATAAATATATATTTAGGCATATTCCCCCTGTAAATATGCTGAATAATATATATATATTTAGGCATATTCCCCCTGCAAATATGTTCCTATATATATATATATATATATATATATATTTAGGAAATTCCCCCTGTAAATATGCTCCATAATATATGTATATATTTATGCATATTCCTCCTGTAAATATGCTCCATTATATATATATATATATATATATATATATATATATAGGTATATCCCCCCTGTAAATATGCTCCATAATATATATATTTATTTAGGCAATTCCCCCTGTAAATATGCTCCATAAAATAAATATATTTAGGCACACCCCAACATCATCCTCTATATTCAAGGCTACACATCTGTGCACACACACACATTTATATTTCAGGCCAAAACAACAAGTGAGGAGATGATTTTTTTCTACCCACCAAGGTTAAAAACGCAGCTGGACGTGCAATAAAAACACAAGCCACATGCAGAGGGTGGGGGGAAATCTTCCTGAAATCTCCCTGAACTTTCAGGGGGGGATGTCAGTCAGAGCAGGCACTGAACCACAAAGTCAGAAGCACGACATGAGCAGGAAAAGGAATTCACTGGGCAAAGTGACATTTATGATTCATCTCACTATAAATTTGTGTCCATCTGAAGACAAGATTTTTTTTTTTTTTTCTCTTTTCCTGTGGAAATTTCTCACGTAACATAAAGCTTTGGGGCTTAAAACAGAAGCTAAATTATACAGCTATGGTTTTTGGAAGTCTGGCTCCCTGCTAAATACAGATGTTTTCCAAGGGGGCAGCTGACTTGTCAAATAAATTCACTGCAGTGAAGGTGTTTGCTGAAAAGCAGAAAATTTTTGAATCCTGTTTGATGCAAAGGAGGGATGGTGGGGCTCTAGAAACAGCAAGGAAAAATGTCATCTTCTGACACTGCTTTTCTATTTTCATTTTTCCTCTTGCCTAAATGTCATCAGGTAAATGATAATACCTTTTTAGGAGGTTTAATTGATATCAGAGAACAACACATAACATTAAAATGTAAAATGTAAAATGAAGGCATGATTGTCCTTGTACTGCAACTTCTTATGTAATTCTAAGTGGATATAAATAGCTAATCACCCATTCTGTTTTTCTTTCTTTTCTTTTTTCTCTTTTCTTTTTTTTCCTTTCCTTTCCTTTCCTTTCCTTTCCTTTCCTTTCCTTTCCTTTCCTTTCCTTTCCTTTCCTTTCCTTTTCCTTTCCTTTTCCGTTTTACTTTTTTTCTTTCCTCTGTTATCCTTTCCTTTCCTTTCCTTTCCTTTTTCC
>NW_027636414.1:0-30025 GCF_903797595.1 Erithacus rubecula | reverse complement strand
CCAGTGGTCCCAGGTGATCCATGTTGGGAAGACACCTGGCTGGGGGCTCCACATCCTCCTGGCTCCCCGTGGCCTGGATTTCTTTGCATTTTAGTTTGTCCTTCCCAAACACACAAACTGGGGTAAAATAATAAGTTGACTAAGATGTGGAAGGGGACATGGGGGGATCTTCCAGGGATAAGAGAGATGCGGGTCCGAGGGAGTTGAGGGGTTCCTGGGAGGGACTGGGGGTTGCACAGGGCTTTGGGCACCCCAGTCCCAGCAGCTCCAGCTGCACTGGGAGATCCTGGTGGATGTTCTGGGATAGTTGATCAAGGACCCCCTGCCCTGGAATTGTCCCCATGTCCCCCTGCCCATTCCCTTGTCACCTCACTCCCAGTCCCATCCGGCTCCCATTCAGTCTGGATCCCATTCCCTCTTTCATTCCCGGTCCCTGTCCCATATTCCTGTTTGGTGGCCTTTTCCCATATTTCCAGTCCATATTCCGTGTCCTGTTCCTATTCTCATATTCCTGCTCTCATTCCCATACTTCCATTTCTATAATCCCTGTCCCATTTCATAGTTCCCACTCCCAGTTCTACTCCCGTATTCCCATTTCCAATCCTGGTCCCATCTTCCTAATCCTCATCCCATATTCTCTCTCTGGTTGCTTTTTTCACATTCACCGTCCCATTCCATGTTCCTTTGGGCATTGCTCAGGGCCCCCAGCTGGCCCCAGCAGCCCATCCTGCCAGCAGCCCTGGGCTCAGAGCCCTCCCTCCCGCTGGGGCCGTGCAGGGGCCACAGGCCTGCCCCAGGCTCCTGTTCTGCCCCAGGAGCAAGGCTGCAGCTCCAGCCTTTGGGCCCTGGGCCGCAGCAGCCCAGGGCAGGCCCAGCTGCAGAGCTCCCAGCCCCGATGGGTTTCACTGCAGCACTGCTGAACACTGATTCTCTCTCCGCTTGCTGGTTGCACACTCCCTGTCCTGTTCCCATATTCCCATCCCAGCTCCCATTCCCGGTCTCTATCCCCGTTCCAGGCCCCGTTCCCGGTATCTCTGCCCTATTCTCGACCCTGTCCCTACTCCCGGTCCCTGTTCCCTCCTACCAGACGCCGCCGCCATCGCTCTGGCTCCCCTCGCTCTCACATGACCGGGAAAACCGCGCGCTGCTCGAGCCCACCAATCACAGCGCGCGATCGCTCCTTTATTTGCATAACCACGCCCTTGTGCTTGGCCCCACCCACCGCCGCCTGCAGCCGCGTCCCGGCGCTCCTTGCTCTCAATGCTCCCAGTAAGAGCGGTACTGGGGGAGAAAGCGCTCCCGATTCCTTCCCAGGGCTCTCAGGATCGCCTGCGGTGCTCCCAGTACCGCTCCCAGTGCTCCCACTATCATTCCCATTGCCGCGCGGGGCGAGGCCGCTTTGGAACCTCCCAGAGCAGAGCGCGGATGCTTTTGGGTGTCGACACCTGCCCAGGCTGAGCGGGGAACAGAGGGGGAGTGGGAGGAAGAGGAGGAGAGGGAGGAAAAGCAGGGACCCAGGAGAAGCAAGACGAGGAGCAGGAACAGAAAGAGGGGGAGTGGGGGGAAAAGGAGGAGCCGCAGAACCTCGCGCGTAACCCGGCCGCCCCCTCAGGCGGCAGCTCAGCGGGTACGGCACCATCGGCCCTCCCCTGGGAGAGGAGGTTAGCAGGGAGGGGGCGCTGGCCACAAATCCATCCCGGGACTCTAGGGGACGGCTTTTTCCAGGGCAGGGGATGTTTGGATCTTGCAGGAGCCAACAGCTGAGCTGGAAATGCCCCTGAATGGATCGTGCCGGGTCCCATGTGGCGGTCGCTTTTTACCGGCGGGGAGGGGGCGATATCGGCTGTGGGGGTCCCCGGGAGAGCTGGAGGGGAACGCGAGAGCCCCGGAGCGGGGAGAGCGCAGAGGGGCGATCCCGGAGCCGGGGGACCCCCGGCAGCCTGGAGGGGTGTGGGAGGTTGGTGATGAGCGGGCTCCGGGTCCCTGAGGCTCAAAGGGGCCAAGCGCTTGGTCAGCGGGACCATAGAACCCAACACGCTCAGCCCTTGTTTTCCCCCCCCAAACCAGGATTTCCCATTCCTAAACCTTGGCCGAAGGAGGAAGACAAAGCCGTGAGGAAGATGGTCCGGGAACCCGAGGCAGGTGAGCAGCGAGTCACTGCCTCTTTCCCCCTCTGTCCTGCTTCATCTCCCAGCATGGCCCCCGGCTGCAGGACAGCCCCGCTGTATGCGTTGTCCTGACGGGGACGCAATGGGGGAATCTCCTTCCCTCTGGTACGAAGGCAAATCCCATCCTCTCCTTGTCCTTCGTCGCCCAGACAAGGAGCAGAGGATGGAGACTAGGGAGGACAAATCCCCACAGAAGTGTGTCCTCAACTGTCCCCCTGTACTACATGGACTCGGTGCTCGCCATCCTGGATGCCCTTGTGTCCCTGCCCCGGGCCTGTGGATCTCCACTTCCAAGAGATTCAGAGCTGGCCCGGCTGCCAGGGGACACTGGCACTCCGGTTGGGTGGCCTGGTGATGTTGGTGGGAGGGGGTTTGGTGTCATCTTCGGACCGAATGTGGGTCTTGTCCACTCTGCAGTGAAGAGCAGCCAGGGCCAGGGAGCCTGGGATGGATGGGTACAGGAGAGGTTGGACACTGGTCCAGATGGACACCAGAGCCATGGATCCCATTCTGGATGGACACTGGTCTGGATAGATATCAGAGCCATGGATCCCATTCTGGATGGACACTGATCCAGATGGACACCAGAGCCATGAATCTGCAATGTGGTGGGTGCGGGGTTGCGCAGAATCCTCAGGGGGATGATGGGGGGTGGAAGTGGCCAGGGCTGATCCCAAAAATGCTGTCACTCGCCGTCCTGTAGGATGTGGGCCACGCCCTGCTTTGGGGCACTGGTGACAAACTGGTGGGTGGCGGTGACAAAAAGCGCAGGTGCCACCTCGGAGACGGCACAGTGAGGGGGTCCTGTGCACCAAGCCCCCGCCCCTGAGGGTGACAAAGGGGGATCAGTGGCGTTCCTGAGGAGAGTCCCCCTGTGCCCACGGCATGGGTTGGGGGGCACCCATCACCCTGTCCCCCTGTCACTCTGCTCCTCTGTCACCAGAAGGGGTGGGGCCTCAGGGGGGCTAGTGTGGGCACTCACTGGGTGGGGACCTCTTCCCTGGTGGGCAGGGACATCTCGAGAATTTGGGACTCCACAAATTAGGACCCTTCAAGGTGGGGATTCCAGGCTGGGAGTGCACCCCCACCACCCCCAAATCCACCCCATGGACCTCTCCAAATTATTTTCTCTGTCTCATCATTCCAAATTCAGCCCCCTCAAATGCCTCCCCTGTTCCATTGACCCCAAATCCAAGCCCAAAATTCTTCTCCCCATCCCACCACCCCCAAATCCAACCCCTGGACCTTCCAAAATGACTCCCTCCATCCCACCGCCATGTAATGCAGGCCCTGGACCTCCTAAAATGGACTCCCCCCACCACACATGGAGGTGGAAGCCCCGCCAGACACTCCCGAGCCCCCTGCCCTACCGAAGACCTGCAAATGGCACACCGTGACCACTGCCACACCCAGAAGGACTCTGAAAGGGATGGGGGATCCCCGGGGAGCCGGGCTGGGTGCGGCTGCAGGGCTGGAAACGCTCCTACAGCCACTCTGACACCAACAGCAACAGGGCTGGTGACAGGGGTGTCCCCAAGGCCAGCATGTGCTGGTCACTGTTCCAGAGGGCATTTTCCACCCCTCCAAGGCATCCAAGAAGCCACAGGGATGTGAGGGGATGAGGCCACATGAATTTCAGCAGTACCTGCACTCCGTGGGCAGGAGGAGTAGACGTGCTGTCACCAGGGCAGGTGAGAGGGTACAAGGGTGGGAGAGTGGGGGAAATTTTGGGGTGATGGGTGGGGGGTGATGATGGGTGGGGGGTGATGATTTTTGGGGTGATTACAATGGATGGGGGGTGATGATGGGTGGGGGATGATGAGGATGATTTTGGGGGTGGTGGGTGATGGGGTGATGATGATAGGTGGGGTTGATGAATTTTGGAGTGATTATGGGTGGGTGATGATGATGATGGTGGGTGGGGGGTGATGGGGATGATTTGGGGTCATGGTTTGGTGAAGTGATGACATTTAGGGTGATGATGATGATGGTTGGGAGGTGATGGATTTTGGGGCATGGGGTGGGAGGTGCTGGCCTGGCACAGCCACCTGGAGTGCCTTGTTTCCCCCTCGTCACTCCCATGTCCCCACATGTCCCCAGGGGACAGTGGCACCGGGCCAGGTCCTGTGGCTCTGGCACCAGGACCCAGCCAAACTGACTTGGCACTCGTGGGGCCACCCATGGGGTGGGCATGGAGCCACCCTAGCCTGGCCCCACACCTGGCCTGTCACTGTCACACTGCCACACCTGCCAGCATTTGCAACCCATGGACACGTGTCCCCTGGCCCTGCCATCATGAGGTGGTGGCACCTCCATGAGCATCACGACACCTGTGGTGCCACCTCCATGGCCACCTTGGTGTCATCATACCCATGGTGGCTGCTCCATAGCCACATGTGCCCTTGTGTCACCACAGTCATGGTAGCACCTCTTTGGCCATGTGTCCCCTCGTGGTTGGACCTCCATGGATGCCTGTCCCCTGGTGTCACCACATCCTTTGTGGCACCTCCATGGCCACCTGTCCCCTATCCTAGCACCCCTGGTGGCACGGCCAGGCCACATGTCCTCTGTCACTGCCACACCCCTCGTGGGTGGCGGGCACACAGGGGCACCCACGCCCTGTTCTGCCCCCTCCCATGGCCAGGGCACACCATGGCCCCTGCTGAGCAGCCCTGTAAATGGCCTCTGTTACAAGCAGCCAGTAAGGAAGGGCAGGGAATTGTTACCGTGACACTTAAATGCAGTTTATTTCTTTTGTTCATCCAAAGAAGTTGTGGGATATTGTAGGTGCTGTACTTAGGAGGAGTGGAATGACTGAGTTCACCAGGCTGGAACAGCCTTATTCTTGAGTGAAAGCTGAGTGCTGGATGTTGAAGTAATTTCAGAGAAGCTCAGAATCTGCTGAGTTGGAAGGACTCCATCAGGGTCATTGAGTCCAACTCTTGTCCCTGCACAGAACACCACAATTCCACCGTGAGCCTGAGAGCACTGTCCAAATGCTTCATGTCCCAAGACAGACTTGGGGCTGGAACTGACTGCTTCCCTGGGGACCCCATTCAATTGCTCAAGCTCCCTCTAGGTGAAAAACTTTTCCCTGATATCCAACCTAAGCCTCCCTGACTCAGCTCCATCCATTTCCTTGAGTCCTGTCCCTGCTTATGAGAGTGAAGAGATTGGTGCTGGTCCCTGCACTGCCCCTTGGGAAGATGTTGAGGAGCTCAGTGAGGTCTGACCTGAGTCTCCTCCTCTCCAGCTGAACAAACCAAGTGTCCTCAGCTGTTCCTCACACAGCCCCTGCAGACCCTTCCCCATCCTAGTGACCTCCTCTGGACACTGTGCAATGGCTTCATGTCTTTTCTATGTTGTGTTGTCACTCAAGGTGAGGCCACCCCAGTGCAGAGCAGAGTGTGACAATCCCCTCCCTGGCCCAGCTGCTGGTGCTGGGCCTGCTGCCCCAGGACACGGTGGCACTTTGGGCTGCCAGGGCACTGCTGACTCATGTTCAACTTGCCCTTGGCCAGGACCCCCAGGTGCCTCCCTGCAGCTGCTCTCCAGCCTCTCCTTCCAGTCCATACACCAAGGGAGGAGTGCCCCATCCCAGGGGCAGAATCTGGCACTGCCCTTGTTGAACTCCACACAGTGGGTGATTGCCCATCTCTAGTTGTGAGGTCTCTCTGCACAGCTTCTCTGCCCTCCAGGCAGATGACAGCTCCTCCCAATTTAGTGCCATCAGTTAATTTACTGACTATCCCTTCAAGTCCCATGTTCAGGTCCTTAATGAAGATGTTGAAGAGCTGGGGCTGACAGTGGAGTCCTGCAGAACCCACTGGTGACCACTGCCAGTGTGGTGCCACCCTCAGTGCCTGACCCCTGAGCCAGTTGCTCACGCCATGTGTTTATCCTGCTGTGTGCTGGACACTTTGTCCAGAAGCATTCTGGGAGACACAGGAACAAAACCTCTGCTGAAATCCAGAAAGATTCCATCTGCTGGTTTTCCTGCATCAACCAAGTGGGTTTTACCCTGTCGTAGAAAGAAATCAGACTTCAGAAGCAGAACCTTCCCCTCATGAAGCCATGCTGACTCTGACTGATGCCTGTATTGTCCTCCAAGTGTTTTTCAATATTACCCAGAATAAACTTTTCCATGATTTTATCAGGTATCGAAGTAAGACTGACTGGCCTGGAGTATCTGGTGTCCTTCTCGTCCTCCTTGACAATCAGGACAGCATTTGCCATCTTTCAACCAACTGGGACCCCTCAAATCCCATATGTGAGCTCTGTGTTTGCTCTGATTTCTCCAAGGGAAGAAACTGCTCACACTCGCATGTCTGAGCTTCTGTTCTCCTCAGGCAAACCCACTCTGAGGGCAGCAATAGTTAAAAGAATAATTAAAAATACTTCCTGATTACAGGCACAAAGTCATTGCAGTTAAAGCAATCTCTTCAAAAGCTCTTTAAGGTGGGATTCACAGGGCACAAGTGAACTGCCATGAAAGTCAGGTTGGGAAAAAAAGTCTTAATCATGTCTGCATTTAGTACAAAATACCAGCTTCAGGGGAAGTTGAGGAATGTGTTATTCTAGAAAGAATTGTCTTCGGTGGACACACTGTACTTGTTGCTCTTTGCAAAGCAAAGATAAGGAGTCTGTCACATTCTGATGTTTAAATTAAATTATCTGGTTACATTTCAGGGATTTTTGGTGGCTTGGAAAGAGTTTGGTGACATTTTGTGAGCATTTTCTTCTTTGTGCATTTCAGCTCTATGTTTGAGGAATGTCTCCTGTGATTTCCTGTAGAAAGCAGGAGTTCTTTACTTGGCTGGATGTGTGGGGCAAACTCCACCAAGCTCACTCACTGATAATAGAAAATGCATCTGTTTCTATACTCCATTTTATATACATATTCACTGATTTTCCTGAAATAAGCATACATATGATAATTATTTCTCCCAAAATCATTAATATACTTTGTCTTCCCTTTCTGCATGCTTTCTTCTGTCCTGGGGGTCTCTGGTGGTCCCTGGTGGTTGGCAACCCTAAAGTCACACCTGAGCTGGTAAAAGTTGGCACAACTGGGCTGGTTGCTTTCCAGTTCTTCCTATGGAAAAGGCACCATGCGGTTCCATAGGCCAGTGCGTTTTTAAAAATAAGCATTGTATTAACCTAATGCCTTTTCCGACACTACCTAAATACAGAGGCCAGACAAAATTAAGGGAACAAAAAGCAGTTGTTATTTATTGAAGGGCCTTCAGGTACATCTTGGGCAGACAAGCTGTAGATTTGATGGTAGATAAAGTTAGCACCTAGAGATAAAAGAAACAGTGGGAGGGATTATACTGATTGATGAATGGGAAAAGAGATTTGTCTTTACAAACAAATTGGAGATTTGCTGGTAAATGAAATTGGATATCGGACGATGAAAGAAGCAACAGGGGAAAACTATGAATTGTATAAGAATTAAAAATTAAAAGGAAGGGTTATACATTAGAGGGGAATGTCAGGTGTCAGGAGTTCCGGGAAGTCTGTTCCTCTCAAGTACCTCAGCCAATGGGGAAAGAGAGAGGGAAAAGCGGCTGGGAAATTGGGATAAAAGGAGGCTGCGTCCTCCAAAAATTGGACAGATCCCAGGGGAATGCCCCATGGCCTCTCCCTTTATTCGAATAAAGCAAAAAAGGACTCCTCTGTCTCCTTTTTGGACATAAACCTCCGGTGTTTGTGGATTAATTTTCCTTACAAACTTACAGGAACTCCTCCCGGTTATTACAATTTTTGAATCAGGGACTCTCAGGCAGAGATATGGGAGTAGGAATAAGAGCTCTTTATTAATATATCTAGCCAGACACACAAAAACAACAGCAGCTATGAAAATTAACAACAAAACAGAACAAATAACTCAGTTCCAGTCCCCTTTCAGCCGCAGACACGCTCTGCCTGCGTTTGATCCCGGTGGTGGAAAGTGGGGCAGGGCACACACGGAGCTGCGGAGGCTGCAGGTGGGACCGGGGGGGGCAAAGCTGCAGCTCCGTGTCCCAGGTGGGAGAAGAGTGGAGGAAGGTCCCCTCCCTTCTCACCGTGCGGGTCCTGGTGCTCAGCTGTGTGCTCAGAGACAGGAGGCTGGAGCGGAGAGATGGCAGTGCAGGGTCCGGCAGCAGAGAACCTGGCTCCTGATGCTCGGATGGTGAGGGCTGGAAGGGTGCAGTCCCCGGACTCCCCTCAGACCCCACCGGAGAGTGAAAAGCAGGGAGACAGCCCCCGCCCATCCCTTTGTCTTGAGCCATGAAGAGCTTGGGTGCAGCCCGGCAGGGTTTCTTAGCATAATAATGGGGAAAATTCTCCAAAAAGGAGGAAAAGTAAGGGAACAAACCCTAACCCCACACAGAGCCCCACTCCTGGCAGAGAAAGGGAGTGAGGAGGGGAACCCAGCTGGGGATGATCAAGACTGGGAATAGCACACCCAGACAGAGCTTTCCCAAGAGTGCCAAGGTGAGGCAGAACCAGAGCTATCCCAAGCAGAGGCCAGCAGCTGCCAAAACCTCTCTGACTGGGAAGACTGCTTCAATCCAGAGCTGTGCCATGAAGTAGCTGTGAACAGGGACTCCATCAGCCAAGTTCCCATGGAGCAAGACAACAGCAGCAAACGCCTTTCACATGTCACCTCTGACTCACAGCTAAACCTCTTCAGCTTCAGGACCACTGCCTTGCCACAGGAGGAGGAGGATGACTGGGACAAACTCAGCATCCTTGAGCTGTATGAAGAAGGCAGCAGGGCCCAAAGAGCAGCCCTGGCAGGCTGACCATGCCTGTCCCTCAGGAGGCCTGGGGTTAAGGGCCAGGCACCAGAGACACTCCATGCCTCGCTTCCCTCCCTGCACGCTCAGGGCTCCGTGGCCCAGCTGGGGCCCAGAGCAGGGCCGTGGAGCCCCCCTGGCCCCTCGGCTGGGCAGGGCCCCTGGCAGCAGCCAGCTGCCCCCAGTGCATGGCCCGGCCACCTCAGACAGGCACTGCGGTCACTGCGGGCACTGCGGTCACTGTGGTCACTGTGGTCACTGCGGTCACTGCGATCACTGTGGGCACTGCAGGCACTGCGAGCACTGCGATCACTGTGGGCACTGCGGTCACTGTGGTCACTGTGGTCACTGCGGTCACTGCGGTCACTGTGGGCACTGCGATCACTGTGATCACTGGGGGCACTGCGGGCACTGCGGTCACTGTGGTCACTGCGATCACTGAGGTCACTGCGGGCACTGCGGGCACTGCAGTCCCTGCGGTCCCTGCGGTCACTGTGGTCACTGTGGTCACTGCGATCACTGTGGTCACTGCGGGCACTGCGGGCACTGCGGTCACTGCGGTCACTGTGGGCACTGTGGGCACTGCGGTCACTGTGGGCACTGCGGTCACTGTGGGCACTGCGGGCACTGCGGTCCCTGTGGTCACTGTGGTCACTGTGGTCACTGCGATCACTGTGGTCACTGTGGGCACTGTGGGCACTGCGATCACTGCGGGCACTGCAGTCACTGTGGGCACTGCGGGCACTGCGATCACTGTGGTCACTGCGGGCACTGCGGGCACTGCGGTCACTGCGGTCACTGTGGGCACTGTGGGCACCGCGGTCACTGCGGTCACTGTGGGCACTGCGGCCACTGCGGACACAGCAGGCACTGTGGTCACTGCAGGCACTGTGGGCACTGTGGGCACCGCGGTCACTGCGGTCACTGCGGCCACTGTGGACACAGCAGGCACTGTGGGCACTGCGGGCACTGTGGGCACTGTGGTCACTGCGGTCACTGTGGTCACTGTGGTCACTGTGGTCACTGTGGTTGCTGTGGGCACTGCAGTCACTGCGGTCACTGCGGGCACTGTGGGCACTGCGGTCACTGCGGTCACTGTGGGCACTGTGGGCACCGCGGTCACTGCGGTCACTGTGGGCACTGCGGCCACTGCGGACACAACAGGCACTGTGGTCACTGCAGGCACTGTGGGCACTGTGGGCACCGCGTTCACTGCGGTCACTGCGGCCACTGTGGACACAGCAGGCACTGTGGTCACTGCGGGCACTGTGGGCACTGTGGGCACTGTGGTCACTGCGGTCACTGTGGTCACTGTGGTCACTGTGGTCACTGTGGTCACTGCGGGCACTGTGGTCACTGCGGTCACTGTGGTCACTGCGGGCACTGTGGGCACTGTGGGCACTGTGGTCACTGCGGTCACTGCGGTCACTGTGGTCACTGCGGGCACTGCGGGCACTGCGGGCACTGCGGGCATTGCGTTCACTGTGGTCACTGCGGTCACTGCGGTCACTGCGGTCACTGTGGTCACTGCAGTCACTGCGGGCACTGCGGTCACTGTGGTCACTCTGCTGCTGGCCCTGCCTGAGGCCACAGCCGCAGGAGCAGTGTCTGTGCCAGCACCAAGCTGGCTGCAGACAGATGGTGGCTGGCCCGGGGACTGCACGGTGCCCCAGGGGGACACACAGGCGGCCTTGGCCTGGACATGGCCCCGCAGCCTCAGCTGCCGAGGGGCATCTCCCCATCACCCAAAGTCACCACTGTGCCCAGCCTCAAACAGCATCCATGGGGCACACTGGGTGCCAGGGGGCTCAGAAGTGAATCCCGTGGAGTCATCAGGGTGGGAAGAGACCCTGATAGTCACCCAGTGCCACTGGCACCCTGGCAGCACCACCATCACCACAAAGCCACATCCCCAAGGGCCACATCTGTAGAACTCTTCAACACTTGAGAGACAGTCACTCCACCCCTTCCCAGGGGAACTTCTACCAATGCCTCATGCCTCTGTCAGAGAAAACTTGCTTCTGATATTGAATTGGAACGGGCACGTCCGTTCAGGAAGTGTCAGATGGGAGGTGTTACTCCATGGATGTGACCGCAGGACTTTGACTTGTATCATTCTTCCAAAAACAAATGAAAGTTGAGTTTAAGAAATAGTAGTAGTTACAAAAAAAAGAAAAAGAATAAGAGAATAGGAATAAGAATAAGAAGATGATGGTGAAGAAGAAATAGTAGTAGTGGTAAATGAGAAAATAGTTATTAATATAAGAATACAAAAAGGGATAAGAATGACAGCAAGCACAACAAGTGAATAAGATTAATCAGAAGAATAGAAGAATTAGAAGTATAAGAAGAATATGATTGATGGTGGTGGTAATGAAGAGACAAGGTTTTCATGATATGCTTGCATTAAGCCATGCATCCATGAAACAGTTTATTGATACGCAAACAAAATTTATATGCTTTTTCAGCTATTGCTAAAAATAACGCACCAATAATATTCATGTTATTAAGCTATATTGCTTACTTGTAACTAAATAACATTGCTCAATCAATGCCTCATTTAAGCTAACCAGGTACATGTAGTATTTCACATAAATCCCCATGAAACTGCATGGTAAGCACCCCGTACCAAGCACTTTCTTATCTTTTACATTCCTCCTTTAAAATCCCGCTTACTCTTGCCAAGGCTTGCAGCCTGCTATGGCTAACACATCCATGTTGGTTGTGACAAGCTGAGCAGTGCTTGCAGTTCTGCTCTCTAGTTCTATTCCCACATATGATAATGAAGAAGAAATAGGAGTAATAAATAAGAATAAAAAATAAAATAGGAATAAGAAGAAGATGAAAAAGAAAGAGTAGTAGTAGCAGTTAAGAAGAAGGAAAAGAAGAAGAAAAAGAAGAAGGGAAAGAAGAAGACTTAGATGATAAAGAAGAAATAGTAAATATTTCTATGTCCCTAGCTCCCATTTTTCATTCATTAAAATCCATGTCCAATAAAATCTGTTTGTTGTCCTCCTATGGTCTCATTTGCACCTTCAGTGGGGCAGAAGCGCCTCTCCCTTATGGCATCCTAACCCATGGGCAGGCTTCGAGCCACAAGCATTCCAGCATTCTGTCAGGGACTCCCTTCTCTGCTTCCCTGTGCTTCCAGCTGGAGGATGTGCAGCAAACCTTTGCTATGTGCTCTAGGAGCCCACCCAGCTGCTGGACCTTGACCCTGGCCCTGCACAGCTCCCTTGAGAGGAGCAGCACCCTGGCAGCCTTGGTAATTGTCCTCTGAGACCCATGGCACATAGTCCAATGGACTGGAATTCCAGCTTCCAGCAAGGAAAATATGTTCCTGCCCTTCACAGCAAAGCTCTGAAGGGGCCAAGACCCAGGTGGCGAAAGGTCAGATTGTGATATTTCACTGTCATCCTCCATCACTTCATCCAGGGCTGTGTTTTAGCTCCTGGATTGGGAAAAATATTCAGAGTAGGGTCTTTGGCTGGGAGCTGCCCTGAGTTAAGAGAGACACTGGGAAGGAGAAAGAGCAGACAAAGAAAGGCAGGAGCAAAAGCAGGACAGAAATGGCAACCAGCTGAGAAGGTGACATACTAAAACCAAAGCAGGACCTATGGAAAATGAATGGGACAGATACTAAGAATTCTGAAACTTTATTTACTATGCTTCTCTGGCCAGCCTGTCCCAGGACCTCACCACCCTCACAGGGAAGAAGTATTTTCTATATCAAACCTGATTTACTCTTTCAGTCTGAGCCCAGTGAAATCCAATGAATTCATTTGTGATAATTCTCATAATCTGCTGAGCTCTTTTTTCCAGTACATCCAGCGAGCAACAGGCAGGATACTCCCACCATCATGGGAACCCAGCTCACAGCTGAGGGACTTAGAAACTCTAAACACCAGCAGAACACCAACAGGGCACATTTATCATTTTTATTACAATAGACAGCACTAAATATGATAGGTAACTACAGCCTCCTAATCACCCCAATCCCTTCTCAATGTTGAACTTCCTCTGAAAGAACCGAAATAGCTCTTAAAATTCCTTTATCTTTGTCAATCAGATATTTTGAGAGCAGGCTCAAGGAAGAGAGCACAATATTAGCATGGTGTTATTCAGACATGACTTGTTGACTGTCTCTCCCTACTAAATTACAGCAGTAATATTGGGAATAATCAGGTATCCTGAGGAATTTTTCTTGCAGCATGGTCCGTCTGTAATTTTATTGAATTATTAAAAGGCCAATATAAATACAGTACAGCACCTTGCAGTTACTCTCCCTTATATTTATAAACCTCAAAGTCTTTCAGGTCTTAACAACAGGAAAAAACCCCTGTGTCACATTTCAGGAGATTAACATATTTAGGGTTTAGACACATCCTCTGCAGGACAAAGCAGGAAAACAGCTGAAGTTCCAGCAGATCCTTAATAAATATTTGCCTTTTGCGTATCAGGAATAAAACTTTGTTATTTCAGTGTCTTGATTTTTTATTAATCTAGTTATTATCTATTAATTTGTTTTCTCTTTTTGAATTTTCAAAAGCTGGTGTTGCACAAAAAAGTGTGCTGTAGAAACTTGAAACAAGCTGGGCAGTTAGGGCTGAACTGCTCCTCTGCTTCACAGAGAATTTTTATTCAGGAAAGCAGTCTAAACAACTTGGATTCATTTCAGCATATGAGGGCTGGGATGTGCAGCTCCAGGCCAGGCCGGCAGGACTGAACAGGAATTCCCAAACAGAATTGGAGTCATGGTCCCCTCAGCATCCCCTGTTCCACCCAGCCCAGCCTGCCAGGAATCAGGCTCAGCAGTAAAAGCATGAATCCTGAATATCTCAGGATTGCTGTACAAGACCGAATGATCAAGCTCTGTGATTCCAGAGTCCCACCTCAGGTTCCCATCCGGGCTAAAGGCTGTATTTTGGGTTAGGAACAGGCTGGCTGAGCCAGCCCCAGCTCTCTTTGATAGTTATCAGCACCTGGCTGCTCTTGGGGTCCACAGGAGTGCAGAGCCACAGATAAACCCTGCACAATCTGTTTGCCTAGAGACAAAACTTATTTTCTTCTGCACACTGATGCTCTTTTCATGCCACTTGGTTTAGATAAGCTGCTGAAGTTTTGCCTGGTTGGATTTGAACAGCTGATCCCTGAAGATGAAGGGACAAGGCTAGGAATAGTTAATAACTTTCTTAACTAGAAACACTGTTGAATCATGCATTTCCCTCCCCACAGATTGTGTAAAGCCTCCTCAATGTTTGAGTCTAACTAACCTCTTAACTGGAAATAGCAACCCTCAGTGGGATATTCCTGTCCTGGCACCAGTTTCTCTCAGAAGTGTCCACCTGGCTTCTAGCCAGAACATCTATAAATGGCATTTTGACACAGAGGAAGGTGTGGGTGGAAAATTCAAGAAAACGACTGAACTCTGAGTAGGTTTATAGCTACAAAGCATCAGGGTCATCTCTGTTCCCCAATTCACATTATTTCCTATCCTGCCTTTGATTGCAACACTCATTCTCTATGCCAAAAAACCTGTTCTCTGTTGGCTTTTATAGCTGCAACTGTTCTGGTGTTTTTGCAGCTCTCCAAAGCCTTCAGTCTCAGACAGGACACTTGATTTCTGAAATTCCACCCCATGTACTCATATGCACTCCTGTCTCAGCACCCCAGCCCTTCTCCACAGAGCTGATTCCCAAAGGTTGCCCCAGCCTCTGCTGGTGCTGGGGTTGCTCCTCCTCAGGTGCAGGATCTGCATTTGCCTTTGTGGGATTTCCAAAGGTTCCTCTCTGCCCATCTCTCTCCCACCAGTCCAGGACCCTCTGAAGGTCTGCACAGTCCTCAGGGAATCAGACACTCCTCCAAACCTTTTATCACCAGTGAAGTCCCTGAGAATTCATCAATCTCACAGGCTCTGCCTATCTTGCTCCAGCTCCCAGCTCACATAGTCTCTCCTATGTTTATCACCATTCCAGTTGCTCCATCTTTCCTTACAGAGCAAGAAAATAAGAAAAAATCCAGGTGGATTAATGCCAAATTATGCAGACATTTTAGAGAGAGCATAAAAGACAACAAAACTGATGATTTTCTAAAGCAAAAGCACTATTACAGTCACAAAAACACCTATCAAGGAAAAATATCTTCCCAAAGTAAGGAATAAATTTTAATATGAAGCCCCATCAGCTCAAGGTGGTACCAATTAATCAAAACAATTCACTTGCAGATTCTTCACAGTCACTGTTTTTTAAATGGTAATTCTTTCCTTACTTGCTATTCCAGTGTTGGCACAAAGGAGGTTTAAGCTGATTTTCATCCAATCTTAAAAAACAAACCATAACTGTAGTTTAAAATAGTTGGGATTGTTTACTCCTCTCAGTTCTATATGTCAATTCAAATACTGAAAAAATTATAAAAAAACAGCACTACTGCCAAAATGAACACCTGAGAAATGCCAAAGTCACAATGCACAGTACAGAGGAATACTAAAATCTCTGATTTTTAATACACTATGAGTAGTGTACAATTAGCAAACTCCAAGAATGCTTTGGATTCACATGCCCGCGCACACCCCAAGTGAGCACCTTAATAAAATTAATCACTCATTAACTATGAACAGTCCTGGGTAATTTTATGAAGATGTTGAGTTGCTAATTGAATTTGAAGCACAACAGACACTTAATACTCAAACCAAATGCTGCTTTTCCTATATATTAAATATATATATATTTGTGTGGATTCATAAAAACACTCCACATCTACTAAAGTAATTTAAAAATATCAGCCAAAAGGTTTCTGCTTCCCCATAGCTTACAAATTCAAGTCATGAGCCAAAAACCTCAGCAATTCCAGAGAGGAACCACTGCAATGATGCCACAGTAAGCACCAATTCTGATTAAAACACCTGAATTTATGAAGAATTTTTTTTTTTTTAAAGTTGAAAAATACTTTTGGGTATGGCTTCTGCACAAAAATTCTTTTCCATGAGAGTCTGCCAACTACTACAGAGCTACTCAGGGTTTAAAGTGTTACTCCAGGTTGTGCCTGAGCCAGCAGGGCAGGGGTCAGAGCTCTGCAGTAAATTCCTGCCATCAAGCAGCCGGCAAATAAGGTTAGGAAAAGAAAAAAGAAAACAAACACAACAAACCCCAAAGCCCCACTGGCCACATCTCCTTACAATCAGAGACCTTGTAAAATGTCACGTTTGTCTCTCCTGATGCCAAACTCCTGATGAGAGGTTCAGAACAAGACACAGGGGGTAGGGAAAGAAAAATTTAACAAACCTAAACCACAAAGTTTCTCTTGGACTTTGCTTTTCGAGTGTTTTGCAATTTTGCTCTCAGAAAGTCATGCAAGTTTTATGAAACTTGCATGGAATTTAAATCAAAGATTCATGCTGCAATTTTTAGCCCTCTGCCTGAACACTGGTACCTGCACTTGTGTGCCCACACTAAAATAGCTCATTTCTGTCAAACTCTGCTCTACAATGGCAGGAACAGGAATAAAGCACATCCATGTGCATCTGGCAATGGCACAATGCACAGACCCACCTGGGGATGCTGCTGCCAGCCCTTATGCTCTGCAAAAACTCTTCTACCCACTTCAGGCTTCAATATTAAACACGAAGCAAAAGAAAATGTTATAGATAATGCAAAGACCATCTCTAGCAATTCTCCTTGGCAGATGTTTGTGCAGGTCCTTTATCCTGGTGGAGGAGAGGCTGTTGCTGAGTAATCTTCCTCCTGAACCCCTCAAGTGACAGGAGTTTCAGCTGGGATCATAGCTACTCACAGCTCCCAAATCAGGTGTCACAGACCTGACAAAGTATTAGGGGAGGACACAGCGAGTTTCACACAGAAGACATTACAACCTCACAACAGAAGAAGCCACATATGGAGGAGATAGGTATGCTGCATACAACTTGCAAAGAAAATTCAGATTTAAACATGGTAAAATCAGCTTTAAAATAACAAGGCTGCAACGATGCTCATTTAATGAAACAACAGCAAACTAAACCCCTTTCACATCTTCAGGTGTCTATTTGATCATAACACAGGTTCATCCTGACCATCGTTCACTGGATGACCACAGACATACTGCAGCTTCCTGAAAATGTCATCTAATCACTTCCTCTGCAATCCCAATTAATTTCCCATAGCACAGCCCCAGCTGGGCACAAGGAAGCTGTGGCTGCTGCTTTCTTTGCTAAAGTTCAAGGGAATCCAACTCTGTCCACGGTTGCAGGTGTGGTTTGTCACTGAATTACAGAATCATGGACTGGGTTGGGGGGACCTTCAAGCCCACCCACTGCCACCCCCTGCCATGGGCAGGGACACCTTCCACTACCCCAGGATGCTCCAAGTTCTGCCCAACCTGGCCTTGGACACCTCCAGGGATGGGACAGCCACAGCTTCTCTGGACAAGGCATAAGGAGAGAGGCTGTGCTCCTCCACGGATGTGAATCAACCACAGTGGCAATAAAGCCCTGGGCATAAGGATGTATTTAAAAACATCAGAGATGATCCTTGTGCTTTTATAGGTAAAAGAGATCAAATGTTATATAAAAACAGCCAGGACTTCAATGCGTTCAAAAAGGCCTTTCATCAATGTCAGGCAAGAGGACAGAAATTAGAAAATACCTTCAGCCAAGTAAAACTGGCTCCATTCACTGAAACTATAGTAACCATCTGCTTTTTGTTGCCTCTGTGCTGTTACAATTCTGTCCAGAATGACCATGTTCAGAGAAAGTGAACACAGAGAGGGGGGGAAAAGAATTATTTACAGCAATTCTACAGTTCTCCATTTACTTTGATGCTCTGTTTAAATATTCTGACTGTTTCAAGGGCTTGGTAAAACTGGCTTTTGTAGACTGAACACAAAAAACAAACAGGAGAAAAATGCAGTGTTTTCCCCCCTCAGCCAGAACACAGTGAGAGCACAGTGGTTAAGCAAAGGCAGAGTAAGCTAATTACCAAGTACACAGCTGCTCCTACCTGGCAGAAAGCAAAGGAAAAAAATACTATGAGTCATCAAATGCAGTTCCTAAATCTGGAAAAGCCTTACAAAAATAAACTTCCACAAAGATGGGACCAGCTTCAGAGAGAGAGAGAAAAAAAAAACAAAAAACAATGCAGATAAGATGATCATTATTATAGAACAAAAACTATTTCCAGTTTGAAAGAAAAAAAGGTTTTTTGGCAAGGCAACTACTAAATATGTCATCTAGTTAAAAACAGCTTCTCTTCTTGTGGTTTGCTGGGGCAGAATGAGCGGAGATCTTCCACCAGATTCATGTTTTGTATCAAACACTGAAAGGGGATGGGAAGGAGTCATTTCTAACCCAATTTAGAACATCTTTATTCCTCTCCACGATCATCAGCACCTCTTACATCCACCTTCAACACACACAGAGCTTCAGATACTCACTACGAGTTCAGGGTAAGTTTTATATTCCATTTTCAACAGGAAGGATAATCCTGACTTCCCGGTTTTGAAGGCACACAGGGATACAAATACACAACTGTTTATGCTTTGGCAGAACTTCTGTTTTGCAAAGCCCTTAATTGCATCATTTATCATTTATTTTAGAAAACAGCAAATAAGTCCCTAAATTATTAGTAGCAAAATAAGAATTTGTAGTAAAAACATTGCTTGATTTTTTTTATTTTTCAGTTTTGTTGCTAACTTCAGCATTTCCCTGATTTCTTTTGGGAGTCTTGCACTCATGCAAGGTTACTGCTCATATTGTATTACACTGGACATTACATTTGAGGATATTTAAATTTAGAGGTTATATTTAAAAAGAGAGGAGCTTAAAACTTCAAACCAGATACGAGCTGTTGGGTTTGTGATCTTTCTGTGTGTTAGGTTTTTAACCAGGTGTCAGAGGAGGTGAGTTCTGACCAAATGAGCACTGACTGACACAAGAGCTATTGCTGCCCATACATCCCCTCACCAAACCCAGGAAGCCAAAACTGCATTTCCTTCCATTTTCAAATAGATTTTTGATCCAAAATTCCAACTGTTTAATTAAAACTATTTCTGAGAGAAATGCATCAGCTTCATAATCTGATCCCATGATCTGTTCCATTATAAGCTGCAAAATATCCTGACCTTAAAAGTCTTTTCCAACCTAAATGATTGTGTGACTCCATGAAACACATTTAAAATAAAGACAAGGAGTATTCTGAAACAAAATCCCCATTTCAATTATCCTCCAAAAGGTCTTAGAAATTGCAATGGAAAGTCTCCTTTCTGCCCAAACCACCAGATCCTGTTTCAAATGCCCCAAGTTTCAGCTACTTTATACTCCCACCTCCCATGCCTCCTAGCAGCAGTTACCAGAAATTTGCTTCAGGTTCATTTTAGAAGGAAATAATTAGATTTACAATTAACATTCCAAAGTATTTCTTGTGTAACATTTTCCCATTGCTAATCATTTACCCAGTGGCAAGGCACAGGAATCCACACAGGGTGAGTGTGCAAGGACAAACACCTAGAGGCTCTCAAAATGCAGCATTTAAAGTGAAAAAGGCCATGTTTTACAGGGAGAACAACAGTTTTCCAACTTCCTTTCAGATTGATCTGCAATTTCTAGATCTTTCAAACAAAATTAGCTGACTTCTAGTGAGATTCCTTTTGATATTTTCTTCCCTTGATGTCTGGGTGGATTATCAGCAAAAAATACGTTCCTTTTGTCCTTACTCAAAAAATATTTGACTGCATAGCATCTCCCCAGAACAGACAGCAGGAGACTGACACTTACAGAAGTAAAAAAAAAAGACCCCAACAAAATAAGCAAAGAACAGAAATACAGTCACACACATCATTACTGAGCACTGCTATTTGATAAAAATAATTATTTATGTTCAATTGCAGTGTAATTCTTCCTTCACCACTCCTGCATTTCATGAGGTTTTCTTAGCAGGTTTAATCAAATTTTCCAGAATCTTGTTGGATATTTAAATAATTATATTCCCCACTTAATTTGCACAAAGGAAAAGGCTTTGCTTTGATTCATTGGTTAAGCATTAAGTAATTAGATTTGCCTTGTTGTTAAAGAGAGGATATACTTGTTGCTCAGTTACAATCTAAACCCAGAGCTGCCCCTTTTCCCCTTTTTGCCCTCCAAAAAGTTTTTTTCCAAGTGGGCACTTGGAGATGACCTAAATGAAACAAGAGCCTGGAGGGACAGGGGGCAGGGATAGGTGAGGTATTGAAAGGGAGTTTTAAAGAGAAATTACATTCTTCTTCCAACATAGCCACAAATCTTCACATAGCTCAGAAATTATCCTCCCTGACTCTAAACCAGCTATCATAACTAAAAAAATAGAACTTGGCTACAAAATTATCTTTTTTTCCATCCTTTTCTTACTATGTACTACCACACAAAACAAAAACAAACAAACAAACAAAAATGTTGGCATCACCTCCTTGATTGTGTACACAGAGACAGCTGGAAAAAGTAATTTCTACACTGCAGGATCAAGTGAGGAATGCTGACACAGCCTAGAATTGAGAATACACCAATAACCCTGTACAATAAAGAGAAAAATTGCTGCTTATTATAAGTTAATACCCACCAGATTGTTCACAAAACACAGTGTCTAGAGACAACTTGTTCACAGCATTTACTATTGAAAAAAAGCCACAGAAAATAAATCTAAAAGCCTCATATCCCTATCCTATAAACCCAGGGCAGAGATGTAGAGAACATTTGTACAGGGTTTGAGCTGGGGAAGGTTTCCACACTCACCCTGCTTTATACTTCCTGAAAATGTTTATTTAAGTTGCTATTTTCCATTACTGTTGTGACTCTTGTCATTTGAAACACCACAGAAACAGCCACAAAGTGTCAGTACAAAGCCAGAATAACAAAAAGACAAAGCTCAGAAAGAACAATGCCTATTTTGAAATCTGAAGACACCCGCACAAATCTTTTTGAAGAAAAATAACCCAAAACTTTTTCAAGTGAAAAATAACTCCTCCAAAAACATATCAATTCAAGTGAAATGGTCAAGATAAAAACAAGGAAGTTCAAATGCACTTATACTGGATAATAAAAGAAGTGGTTTGTTTGCTATCTACAGTGATTTTTCCTAAGAAAACATTCACCAGAAGACAAATATTTAACATTACTCAAAAGCAACAGTCCCTGTTTAAAGCTGTTCTGTAAGACCAACAACTCTGTTGAGCAGGCAGTGTTTATAACAAAAATGTGCTTTTTATATCAGACAGTTTGTGCTAACTCGGCAACATTTCCAGCTCAACACACTCTGTACCAGCAGGGCTTGCCAGAAACTCGGCTCCCCATGAGCATTTTCCTATTTGTTAACTATTTCTTCCAAAAGAAAGGAACTAATCCCAGTGTTTCAAAATCCTCTTCCCAGCCATTTAACAAGGAATTCATTTGCCTAACAAATACACAAGGAAACACTAATGTAAATAGAATAATAGCAAAACAATTTCTGCTATGTAAATCAGAGAATCCAGTGGTTTGCTTTTAAACCAGAACAACACAAAGCCAGGCATTACCACGTTTCCTACAAGGCTAAATCAGAGAGGAATCCAAGAGGCACTAAAGGCTTCTTAACTTTTCCCAACTCTGTTCCAGATAACAGCCAAAAAAGTCCCTTTACATTTTGATTCTGTAGTGCTGGTAGTTTTTTATTTATTAAATATTGATGAAATATTAAAATATTTATTAAGTCAGAGAGAGAAGAGTGGTTGATGTTCTAGTTTAATGATGAGCCAGGAGCACAGGCAGCTCGTCACACAACCACTGTTGCTCGGAAAAGAAAATCCATGGAATCACAAAAGAAATGTGCATCCACAATCAAAACCTACACACCACCCATGGCCACATCTCTTCAAACCTCAAAGTTGTGCTGAAACACGGGGACTGTCAGCATTTAGGGGTGCTTTACAGCCCTTTGGCAGCTGCCCCTGAGCCTGCAGAGGAGGAACTTGGCCACAGCCAGCTCAGCTCAGCCACATATGCTGAACACATTTGTGTGCTTGCACACCAAGGTGAGGGTGCAACACATCCCTCACACACCCAAACCAGGGTATGTGACACAAATACCTGTTGTCACAACACATGGTGTCTCCTGAGGGGAAAAAGCAGCAAGGCCTAATACCACCCATGCAATTCACCCACTGCAGATGAGTGACAAACCCAATTATCACACTGGTACTGAGGAACAATAAATACTGGGCAATCACCAATTCTCATCACTCTGCCTCTTCTGGTATGTACAAGATGGGTTCTTTTGGCAGCAATAAAATACTGACCTCTGAATAACTGATTCCACTTCCACAAAAATCTGATAATGGGATTTCAGGTTATGATGGCTGTGCCTGCCACTTCCTTTGTGTCTCACCCTCTTGGACACTGCACAGCACAGTCAATTTTTTGCAAAGCTCCCATTCAATAAACTATAATTACATAAACAGCCCCATTTTCACACACATATGGTTTTAAAAACTCCCTATATCCACTGGGCAGCTGTGACGCTGAACAGAAGCTATGGCCAGAGCTATGGTACATGGCAGAAAGTTCTGTGAGTCCCAAGTTTCTGTGTGTTTTTATTTGGTTGCAAAATGTCATATTTCTGACATATGATGGGGATTTACATCTGCAAATGCTCAACACGTGACAGTGACAGACTGGGGCTGTGTTCACTGTGTGTTTTGTTAACACTGACAACAACCACAGCCAATAAAACTCTGGGAGTCTTTGTACTCCAAATGCACTGTATTCTTTTCTAATATATTTGTACAAAATATCTTAACTTCTTCCATTTTCCTCAAGCACTGTATATCCAAAGCTTTAAAAAGTTACAGTTCATGGGATTTCAGGGTTGCATTTTCTTTTGTTCTTTTTCCTTTTCATTTATTTATCTATAATCTCATCCCAGATGTGGCATCAAATGCACACAGCGGGATATCCTTAAGCATGACTTTGTAGAGTTCTTTGTGCCACCATCTAACATTCTTAATCACGTGAAGATTAGCAGAAAGACTTAGCTGGGAGTAGTGTGAGCAATGGGAAGGCAATCTGGTTATCTGCTGGTTTAAAACAGTTCCATACCAGTTCTCTCTCCTTTCCCAATTTCCCCAACTCCCACAACAAGGAGACAAGGTAGAGCAATAACCAACCTTCATATCCATTCACCATTTGCATTGCCTGCTTGTTCAGCACAGTACTTAAAAGCAATTGTGGACCAAGGCTCCCTCCTTCTCATCCATCCCACATCCTGGACACACATCCTGGATAACATCACAGCTTAGAGCAGGTGGCCACGGGGGAAATACTGAACACAAAACTCTGGTTGAGGCAGCTGCCAGTCCCTGGTTCCAGTTGGATCTGCAGCTCCATATCCCAAAGCAGGGGCAGCCACTGGTGTGGTTTGCAAACCACTGCAAACAGCCAGGTGAGGGAGGGCACAAAGATCTGAGAGTTCAGCATTCCCACAGAACTTTCCCACTGCATGAGGAATCCAGGACACCAACAGCTCTGTGTGTAAGACAGGCAAACAAGGGGGCTGGACTGATTATTGGCCCCACAGGCATTGGGAAGTTGTGGATTTCCATCACAGGTCACTGTCCTTATTGTGTCCAAAATAACAAGAGAAAGCCTCTGACAAATGGTACAGATGACAAGAAAAGTAATTTTTAGGATGCAGTAATTAATTCCTCATCCTAACAGGTTAATTTAAATGGCTACCTGGGATTAAGTGGTCACAAGCCCAAAAAGTCAGAAATTGCATTATTAAGTTTAATAGGGAAAACTCCAGAAAAGAAGTGGATCTGCTGACAATACAACTTCAAGCCAGAAGAATGACAAATTTTGCCTCTGACACATATGGACTAACAGGAAAACAAATTAACAGCAGCCTGTTCTCACATGAAATTATGAGACAGCACAATAGTGTAAAAGTCATCTTACATGCAGAGCTCTTAAAACTGAATTAATAGAGGACTATTGCATAGTTATTGCTAGGTTATAATTTGGAATACATTAAAACCTTTACTTCCCCAGACCAATATTTAAAATAAACAAGAAGCAGTGAGCAGGCACAGCCACTTCATTAAAGTGATTACATAAACTCTCGAACCAAGACTTAATTTGAATTAATAGTAAAGATAAATTGAATGCATAACACGCCATGTAGAAAGAATGAAGTTCTGAAAAGAATTAAGTGGGTTGATGATATCACATAGCAAACACATGATGAATTCATTAAACACAAAGGGTTGCAGATGCCACGATACACAGTGAGAGTTCCTACTTGAAAAATCAGATGGATGTCAAACTCACAAAAGACTAGTAAGTCTTAACAGCTGCAGGACACAGGCAGAGGTTCTGCAAAGCAACAGCAGAATTTGAACCTATGACTGATATAGCCAAAGTATCAATACCAGACACGATTAGTTTCAATGAAGTTACTCCAGTGTTTGGGACAACAGCTTCTATTTCTGCTTGGAGTACCAGGGATTTCTCCCTTAAAACTGCCCTGTAGCAGAGATCCATTTTCCACCAGGCACATTCCCAAGGGGAGACCCTCAGATTACATAAACTACTCTCTAGTCTTACTCACCATAGTAGGGCAGCTAAATATATTCACCAAGATGTAAAATCTGCAGAGCCATCAAAGCACTTCTTCTGGAACAGAAGAGCCAACAATTTATAGGCTTTCAGTGTGCTTGCTTTGATGGCTGGTTAGTTGAAAGAAAATGCACACATAATTACTTAATCCCATTAAAACAAAGACAAATGACAGCAGAGAACTCCCAAGCTCAGCATTTGGAGCACTAGAAGATTCTGAACTCACACAGAAATGAATCACGGAGCCTTCTTTGTGGGCAGCTCCTTCCACAGCCCCTCTCGTTTTGGCTACATCAGCATCACAGCTCTGATATTCTGGTATTCCAGCCAGCTCCAGAAATGGCATCTTGGACAATGAATAGCAGATTTCCCTATGTACCAGATCCAAGGTCCCCACTTTTACAGTGAAGTGATTACGTGTCAATTAAACTAAGCAAGTCAACTCACAAGAATCTATTAAAAAAACTCAGTTGCTTCTTCCAGCATTTGGGGAGCTCAAGCAGGAATCCTAAAGAGGCAGCAAGTGGCTATTTGGGGATGATGCTTAATTTTATCATTTTGCATTTCAGAAACTTACAGGAACTCCTGTTCAGTGCATTAATGACAAAATGTAAACTGTAGTTAGTAACTGAAGAGCAAAAATGAAGTGAATTATTGTTTCTCTAGGGGATTTTTAACACAGGTTTGCTGGCATGTTTACTATGCAGGAATAAATAAAAGTGTAAAATAATTGCAAGAACTCATTGAAGAAATAAAAATTGAACTCACGTAAATTCACATTAAACTCAGAAGTCACTTGTTTTTAAGACAGTAATGGTGGTTTTGGGATTTTTTAATACAAATATATATCTAGTGTACCTCTAAGCATCAGGATCTATTGTCTCTGCTGTTATCACACTATAATCTGAGCCCTTGAATGTGAGCATTGTCTCACCTCCAGGCTCAGCCATCCTACAGCAGCTGTCTGGGACAGGACGAACAAACAGTGCTGAGTGTAATGTTTGCTCACCAATTACCCTTTTGTGGGCTCACTGAGAACCTCCCAGGACAAGGCCAGGCAGGAACACCTATCCCAAAAGGGGAGGGATTAGGAATTTCAGTACTAGAGTGCATTTCTTTTGAGACTAAGCAGTAACAGTCTTGCAGGCAAAACATTTTTCTTCACACTTTCCAGGCCTTAACTGTGGTTTACAGCAAAAGAAATAGTAATAAAATAATGCTTCCTGCAGTCTGGTTTAGTTTAGGAAAAAGAGAGAAAGAGACTGAGCCATAATTCCATGTACACCTGGGACAGGGGATATCTGTCTGGAAGTTTTCCACTTCCAAGGACAGCTTCTCCAGGTACAAAGGTACTCAAAATTTCAACTCTTTCAGTCGAACTGAGCTTACATTTGGAAAGCAGAAAGATTATGAGGAAGCATGTGGATCTACTAGAAAATTTCTTGGCTTTACCTTCCATTAGTGTCTTTCATCTAAACTTTTTTCAAGAGGTAATTTTTTGCAATCAACAGGAAAACCTCCAAATTCCCAGCCACGAGCATAATTAAGATGTTAATTCTTGCGTGATATAAATAAAAGAAAACAATAAAAAACATTTACATAAAAAGCTTTTTTATATATGGCCCTTTGGTAGATTTAAGACTTTTTTATACCTTTTTAGGCTTTGATATTGCCAGCTGTAAGAAGAGGGAAAATGCACTATGTGAGAATAAGCCATGGAATATCTTGAGCTGGAAGGACTCACAAGGATCAGTAAAGTCCATTTCTTGCCTAGAACTGGTAATGAATTCAAAAATGCTACTTGTACTCATTGGATCCTGCTCTGAGCACTGAGATTGCATGTTGTGTGGAGACAAAACCACTGAAGGAGAGAGGAATTAAAGCAAAGGTATGTGCAATCACAATTCCAAACAGGACACTCATTTTTATTTTTTTTTATATAATTCCCATAAACCAATTTTCAAGTAAAAGGGGTAGAAGTAGGTGGTGGGAAGAACATTTATTTTTAAAAGAAAACAAAACAAAATGAAGACATCTCATCCAGACACAATAAGGCTCTTGTCAACTTCATGTGTATAAAAGGAGTTGGCATTTTCCCATGAAGCAATTCCTTAATCCCAAATGATGGCATAATAACCTCATTTAATATGCCTCCTTAAAAGAAAAAGTTTATTTTGTCTAAGCTGAACTTCAACTGGCAATCACTGGACACCAATTACCAGTGTCAGATATAAGGGTCACAGAACAATTCTGAGGGCTGAGAAAGTAGGAATTCACTTTTCAATCCCATCTTCTTACCAAAAGAATGGAAAAGTTGAACTTTGTTTTCATGTCTTTGGGAATAATCTATGCTAGGCAATTAAGAAAATGCAAATGACTTATCTTATTGAAAATAATCAAGCCAGAAACAGACTTTTCAGTAACTTAATATTCCAATAAAGTCTTCTGTCATAGGAACCTACTTGTTAATTCCACTCCGTGCTCAAGAACCAGCAATTAACCATTTCCAGATTTCACTTCAAATTATTAATAAGTGGTACTCAGCTGCTTGATATTCATTGCTGCTTTTTAAATGGAAAGCCTTCCAAAAGCCTTGCATTTCAGATCCTTTATTCCTTGTTCATTAGCTGCTTTTCCATGCCTTGTGTGCTCTCATTCCTGCTACCACTGGGCATGACAAGAGTTCTGGGGTTTATGGAGTTGTTGTTGTAATTAAAATTGCTGTGATACACATTCCATGCTTTCACCAAAGCCCAGGGATCCAAGGAATAACCTTCGGGCAAATCCAAGGAAGTCTCCAAGCCAGCTGTAATGCAATTCCAGCAGCAACCCCTCCCTTCTTGCCCACTGCCATAATCTCATAGTAGAATGAAAAGACTGAGGAGCACTGTCATTTGAACAGCCATTTCATGGCAAGGGGGCTCAGTCTTCATTTCACACTTTGCTTCACACACTTAAAATACGTTTGAATAGGCAGGAACATCTTCTCATTCAATAATTAATGTATCTCACTACAGAGCTTAGAACATACTCTGTAATTCCTGACAGAGCTTCCAATTCCTTGCAATTGCAGAAATAAGACAGTACCCTGCAAGAACCTTAAATAGGCTCAAATTGAAATGGAAAGTAGATTTTTCATTACTTTATTCTCTTATATTTGTGGAACCCAAAAATAAAATTTTTCCAAGTTTTCCATTCGTTTTTTCTAATCCCTAATAAATGCTGACAAGCACTAACTACTAAACATTTACAGGCTAAACATTGACCTTATTTAGAAGACTTGACTGATGAATGAAACTTTGAAATCTGGCAGTTCATAAGAGAGAATCGAGAACCCTTCTTAGCAGGAATAAAAACAACTACATTTAGTTCTGGGGCAAGTTGCTCTCCTCAGGAAAAATCCTTAACAAACAGATCTGAACAAACATTCTACTTTCTTGTAGGTAAAAAATCAGCAAATTTCAGGTAGAGAAACAATAGCAGAAATTAATTTTGGTGTACAGTCCTGTGGGTTAATGTTGGTGCCCTGCACACAGCTCTTCCTACAGGCAGCATTTCTCCCTCTCCACTTTTATCAGCACCAGGGGATTACGGCTGCGCCAGCCCAATATGCCAAGAATTCATAAACAGGAACAAGCTGAAGCTCCAGGTTTTTCCTGTCACAGCTCAAATTTCAGCTACGTTTTTAAACTTACCAAGCTGCAAAGATCATGTGCAATAATCTTTCAGGAAAGACTTGCCTAATTCATCCAAGATAATCTATTCTTCATAAGCGTTTCCATCCAAATTCTTATATCCTAGTGAAACAGTGTATTTTTTCTGGGGAAGCAGCTGCAGAAATTAATGGATGAAGGGCAATATATGAGATAGAAATCCTAAATACCTACCAGAATCAGTGAGCTCAGACACACAAGCTACTAAGCTGATAGAAGGATGTAGTTTTATTTAAAGAGCTATAAAACATGCAGAATTTATTCATTTTTGAGTTCCTGTTTCACATCCGGCCAGCTTTCCAGAGCCCACCTCCAGTGCTGTGCTAAAGTCACCAACCTGTATCCTCAGTAGTGGTACACACCATAATCCCTGCAGTATTCCTGAGAACTCCAATATTCTGTACCACAAATGCAGCCAAGTGGAATATATCTACAATTCCACTACAGAGATTATAAATTGATAGACAAAACTGTCAGAGAATTATAGAATATTCTGAGTTGAAAGGGACCTACAAAATCATCAAGTCCAGCTCTTGGAGTGGTGTAAAATGTCAGAATAAACTGCTATTTGCAAAAGCAAAGAAGGGATCTGAGGAACAGATCTCCCTTCCCTATAATCTCTGTGGAACTCGCAGGGTCCAGGGCATGGGTGGGAGAAGAGAGAAAACCCAAGAGTTGAGTCTAAATTCTCTGTGATGCTCCAGATGGTATTTGGTCACCAAATGCAAATGAGAGCTCTGCAACTTGCAAATCCACAACATTCATGTCAAAAAAGCTGCCAACAGTCAAAAATTCCCTCCTCTCCTTCCCCTTCTTCTGCCGGATACACAAAAAATGGATTTGTGGGAAAAGGTACTGTGGCTGCAACAGCTGCCAAACCTCCCTAGGCAATATCATTAAAGAGCATTTATCCTTCAGAAAACCAAAATTCAACAAAATAAGGCAACGCCCAACTTTTTCAGACTTACAGAATCACTCCAGTTTTTCCTCACTCACTGACCCCACCCCAATTAGCTTTTTCCACCCGGCACTGAATAAAGATCTTCAACTCCTCATCCAGTTTTAAATGTCACCACAATAAAAACCAGAACAACATAGTCAAGTCTGGCCGGAAGAAGAAATGTAGGAGAATGTGCAAGAGACACCCCTGAAGTTCCCAGCTGCCTGGTTAACCCAACCACTCCACTGATCTATAACTGCTCTGCAAATAATTGTTTTTACTTAATCTCCCGTGACAGCATTTAATTACCCACAGTTTTGGAAAGCTACTACATAAGAAACTCTCTTCGTACCTCCTGTTTACAACCAGTAAGTTGTTTTCCCTATGACTATTTGAAATGCTTTTATTAATGGCAGATTCGTTGTTTACCAAATCTTCAATGTTATAAAGATAAAAGAAGCCTTAGAATTCATGAGCAAAAAAGTTTTTGAAGTGCTTCTGGAAGCAAAGCCTCAGTTTGGACTTTTCCTCCATGTACTGAAAGCAGTAAATATCATACAGCACTATTGGAGTGACTCTTACCCAGAAAAACCAAAAATTATCATTTAGACTTGAATTAATAAAACATAATATTTAAAAATTAAATTTTTTTAAAATTCAGTTCTCACTAAATTATTTCACTTTCAAAGCACAAGATCTAGGCAGGAAAAGAGAAATCCAAAACTTTGTTTTTGATAAGAATTCATGATCTCACTAACAGGCATTATTCCCTAATGTTCCTGTATCTCAGATATCCAATTTGTTTCGGATTT
>NW_027636415.1:0-30197 GCF_903797595.1 Erithacus rubecula | reverse complement strand
TCCACATGGACAGGGAGTCCCCACCTCTGTTCCTGCACAGCCTCCAGTTGAGGGCTCCCAGGTGCCCCAGGCTGCTGTGAGACCACTGCACACAGGATGGGAGAGTGACAGGGGCTGTGCTGAAAGTCAGGTTCATGTGCTGCTGCTGCTGCTGTGGGGGTCATTTGTCCAGCCCTGCCAGAGCCAGTGATCAGATCCAGGCACTGCTGCTGCTCCCTCGATCAGTGAGATGGGGAACATATATTTGTAAAAATTCAGGATTTTAGAAGACTATAATATGCTTAAGCATGTGGAGGGGAAATAGATCACATAGGAGAAACAGTATCTAACAGACCACATAGGAACTTAGTTGCCAGGAAAAAAAAAAACATTAAGTTAAGATATATTGCAAAAACTCAGCAAAGCAAGACCTAGGTGTTACACAAGCCTGACGAAGCAGAAACCTGAGGCTCCAAAAATCAGCCAGAACCAGACAAGTGGTTTTGGTGGGACAATTTAACATGAGGAAGAGACAGACCTGCACTTTGCTTGCCCAGAAGCAGAGGTCAAACAGCAATCACCAAGGAAGACATACAGCCTTCATCCCAAGGACCACCAAACATGACAGCAGGAGGTGTGGCAGCTAATTACAATCCAAAGTGGGAGAAGGCAGAAATGGGTGGGCAGGGAGATGTGGGCTTGTGGGATCAATGTGTATTTATACCTGGAACCTGTCTTGACCAGGTACACCTGGTTTGGAGGAGATATCCGCCCATGTGTCCCAGCTGGCAATAAACATACACTCTGCAATTTTGTGTCATTCCTGATTCCCAAAATCACTGTACACTCCAGATGCTCATCCAAGGGCCAGTGTGACACTGTGGGCCTCATGAAACAAGAGGCCATTGTGAGCCTGCAGGGCTGTAACATCCCAAACACTGAAATACTGGGGGTGACCAAAGGTTCCTTCACTTGGTTTGGTACACAGGAGAAAACCTGCCAGATATTCTAAATAGTTAAAATACACAAAAACTTTACTGGCAAAGTACATAAAATTAAGGAACTCTTGAAAAGGAATTAATACAACACCAATTCAACAAAACATCACCATAGCAGGAATTTTTATCTTAACCCATTTAACCTAGAAGGCTTTAAACATTTCAGTTGCTTTGGTACCTGAAACTGTTCCATATAAAGAGTATTAGGAGAGGAAAGAAGAGAGAGAGAGAGACATAAAGACAGAAGCTCAATAGAAAGACACACACATGGCTACCAACTCCTTGGGTTCCAGTGTGGGTGAGACACAGACATCAGCAGAAGGCAGGGTACACCACGGGCTCAGCTTCTGCTCCATGTTTTGAGCCCCTGGCCTTGTTGGTCCCCCCAGGTGGGGCTTGTGATTGCTCAGCAATCAGAGCCTGGTCAGCACAGCCCACTGTGTGACTGATGACAGCTCATCCCGAGGTGTCTGGGACATTGATCTCATCCAGCCTCTGACAGTGACATGGTGACACTGTGAACCCATGGAACCATGGGTCAGTTGTGACAATGTGGGTTCAGGACACTGGAACAATCTAGAACCTCATGGAACAAGAGACCATTGACACTGGTGCCTCATGGAATCAGGGGGCTTGTGAACTCAGGGATCCCATGGAACCAAGGTCAGTGATGAGGCTGTGGGACCTGTAGAACCAAGGAGCCATTGTGACACAACTGGGCCAAGTGGAACCCAGGGCCATGGTGACACTGCAGAAGCAAGGAGCATTGTGACGAGGAGAATATTGTAGCAGGAGCGTATTGTGACACTAGAGGACTCATGAATCAAGGAGAACTGGGACACTTGGGGCCCTGTGGAACCAAGGGAACACCAAACAGGTCTCTGGCCTGGGACTCCTGGCTGACCTTGGCATGTCGAGGGCTGTTGCTCATCAGCCCCTCAAGTTCTGGGGATGTGATTTCCTTCCTGTGGAAAAGAACCGTCCTTCTCATTGAAGTGGCCATGGCCAAAATGGATTCTTCTCCTAACTTCCTTATATGCAAAGATTGTTGCCAGATGAAATCTGTCAGATAGACAGATCTGGCTGGTTTGGCTACCCAGAGGTCACTTCTCATCTGCCTTTGAAACACTGCGACCCATGTGCTTTTCTTATGGGGAAAAAAACCCTTTACATCCAGGCATCCATGGCCAAATTTGGGATTCCACTTCCAGAATTCCTTATATCCAAGGATAACTCCAAGACAAAAGCTGCCATGACTGACAAGTCTGGCTGGCCTTGGCTTCCTGGCTCTCATCTGCATTTTGAAACTGGGGCTCGGTGCTTTCCTTCAATGAAAGGAACTCTCCTTCCATGCCAGGCGCTCATGGCCAAAATTGATATGCACCTCCAAAAATCCTGTCCAAGGATTACCCCAGATGAAAGGTGCCAGGAGAGACAGGTCAGACTGGCTTGGCCTATGGTGCTCACCCTCATCTTCTTCCAAAATGTTTGGGCTTCACACTTTTTTTCCTATGAAAAAAACATTCACCTTGACGAGTGCCTATGGCCAAAATTGAGATTCACCTCCAAAACCTGTATATCCATGGATTGCTCCAAGTGAAAGCTGCCAGACAGACAGGTCTGGCTATCCTTGGCCTCTTGAGGCTGCCTCTCCCTACTTTTGAAACTCTGGGGCTCAGTGCTTTCCTTCAAATGGAAAAGAACGATGGTTCTTGTCAAGATGTCTATGGTCAGAACTGGGATTCTGCCTCCCAAATTCTGTATGTCCAAAAAATTTCTCCCAGGCAAAAGCTGCCAGGACAAAATGGTCTGGCTGGCTTGGCCTCCAGGAGCCACCTCTCACTTTTCTGCCTTTGAAATACTCTCGCTTGGTGCTTTCCTTCCTATGGAAAAGATTCAACCCTTTATCAATGCAGAAATGACCAAAATTGGGATTCACCTCCAAAATTTGTGCATCCGAGGGTTACTTTCCAACAAAAGTTGCCAGGACAGAATTCAGGCTGCCTTTGGCCTCTGATAGCCGCCTTCCATCTGCCTCTGAAACACCAGTGTCCCATTCTTTCCTTCTTATGGGAAAGAACTGTTTCTCCTCCAGGCGTTAATGTCCAAAATTGGTATTCCGCCTCTGAAATTCCATATATTCGGAGATGGTTACCAGAAAAAATTGCCAATACAGTCAAGTCTGGCTGTCCTAGTGCATCTGATGACTGCCCTTCATCTGCCCCTGCAACACTGGGGCTCAGTTTATTCCTATAGAGGACCATGGTGACATTGTGGGGACATCAAGGAACCGTGGAGACCATTGTGACACTGCAGGGTACCATGGATCCAAGGGGCCATTGTGACACTGTGGGGCCTCAAGGAAGCAAGGGGACATTGTGACACTGCAGAAAGCAAGGTGACACTGAGGGCCTCGTGGAACCAACAGGTCATGGAACAGATCTGGGTGGTCTGGTCCACCCAGGGGCCACCTGGCAAGTTTGACTGATCCTCGCAAAGCCAAGGGTTTCTTCTCATCAGCCCTTGAAGTACTGGAGCCCCGTGCTTTCCTTACCAATGGAAAAGAACCATCTGTCCTACCCAGTGCCCGTGTCCAAATTGATACTGAAAAAATTCCTAATATACAAGGGTTCTCCAGACAACATTGGCCAGGACAGGACTGTCTGCTCAGGCCTCTAATGCTCACCTCTCACCTAAAAGAAACCCTGAGGAAAGTATTTGAGCAAGTTTGACTACTAGAAGAACATCAATGAGTCTCTCATCCTCTGAAAAATTCAGATGCTCCTTTGATCATATGTGCCTTTTTTCCTCATGGTGTATTATGCATGCAATAATTTTTCAGCTAAATAATATTATTCTTTTCACTCTACCAGTGTTATCTGACATTTAACACCTCCTCTACCAGTGGAAGCAAGTCACCTGCATAAGCAAACAAAATAAAGAATCCATTAGGAATTATTTGACTCTCTTCCCATCTCTCACATCTGCTCTGGATCTGGAGGTGCAGCCGTGGTGCCCACAGCAGCCCTGGGGCTCTGTGCCCCATGGCTTCCCTGCTGGGCAGCCTCTGCCAGCTCCTGCACAGCCCGTGGCACCTGTGGGCTGCACTGGCAGCCCTGCCCCGGCTCTGCCGGGCTCTGGGCTAGCAGAGAGGCCGGGCAGGGCTGCCCATGGCCGGGAACAGGCCCTGAGCCCCGCAGGAGGATGGAGCTGGGCCACAGCCAAACTCAACCCAGGGCAAACCTGGGCTCAGCAGCCAGGGCTGGCAATGGCTGGGGACAGAGGCTGGCGCTGACAAATGCCTGGGCCCCCTCCCTGCTCCGTGCATGCCACCAAGGGCACAGAGCAGCTCCTCCTCATGGCCACTTGCCTGTTTCCAATGCCTTCCCCAGGTGCTGGCCCTGCCCCACAAGGGCTGGGCTGAGTCCTGCCCCTGCACGCTCAGCCAGGCTGAGATGGACACTGCTGCTTTCTCTGGCAGGCTCTCTCAAGCCAGCCCAGCTCCTTGCAAGCTGTGCCAGCTGCCCTGAGCTCTGTGCAGCACCAAGGGCCTCTCCCCAGCACAGCCCAGCCGGCTCTGGCCCCACAGCTCTGCTCAGGGCAGGGGGCTCTGGGCAGTGGCCCCACGGCCTCAGCCCCTGCCAAGGGCACAGCAGCAGCTGCAGCTCAGACAGGACTCAGCCCCAGCCATGGGCAAGGTGCTTGGCCAAGGCAAAAGGAGGCTCCCTGTGTGCCCTGCTCCCCTCTCCCTGAGCTCCTGAGAGCTCTGCAGCCCCTGCTGCCATCCCATCTGCCCAGGCCAGCACAACAGCCCCAGCCTTGGGGCACTGCAGAGCTGCTCCTGCTCCAGGCCCAGGGCCCATCCCAGAGCTGGGGCAGCCACAAAGCTGTGCCCATTTCTGTTCATTCCTGCTCTGATGAAGATGGATCCTCTGCCACTTGGAGGCGGCTGATGAATTTTACTAGTCCAGAGCTCTCTTCTTTCTTGATCTCTTCAGTTCAGGAATTCAGCAACAAATGCTGACAAACATTTGTTCAAAACACCCAAACAAGAAAAGCCCTTGGGAATAATTTAAGTTTTCAATTCTTTTGTGGTTAATTAAACAGATTTCAGAAGTGTATTTCAAGTGAATGTAATATATTTAAAAAATGGAGAGAGAACTGGTTTGTGTTGTTGTTTTTTCCTGTTTCTAGATCTAGTAATCTCCAATTGATATTGACTCCCAGCACTTTCTAGTGCAATCTGAATAGATACGAAAATCAAGATCCTTGAAGACTGACCATCAATATCACTTTGTCCCTACTCCCTCCCCAGCATTTCCCTCATCCAACCCCTGGGACACGTATGGGTCAGGAATGGTGTGGCCTGCAGGATCAGGGCAGTGGGTTTTTTTTCTGTGTTCGGCACTGGTTGGGCAGCACCTTGAGTGCTGTATCCAGTTCTGGGCTGGCCAATTTAGGAAGGACATGGAGGGGCTGGAATGTCCAGAGAAGGGCAACAAGGCTGTTGAAGTGTCTGGAATGCAAGGACAGTGAGGAGTGGCTGAGGGAACTGAGGATGTTTATCCTGGATAAGAAGAGGCTCAGGGGAGACAAGGTGGTGTCAGAGCACAGGTTGGAACTGATGATTTCCAAGATCTTTTCCAGCCTGGCTTATTCTGTGATTCTCTGAAACCACCCTTGGAGCAATTGCAGGATGAGCCCTGGGCCTCCTCTTCAGAAGGTCCAGCAGCCCAGGTCCCTCAGCTTCTCCTCACAGACCACAAAACCCATCCTGTCAGTCCTGCAGAGCCTCTCCATCCCTTCCTCACTGCCCAGAACAGGGAGCCCCACACCCAGACACAGCAGCCCAGATGTGCCCCCCTGGTCTGTGGTGCCTCTGGCAAGGGAGCAGCAGGAGGCACTGCAGGACCCTGCAGACAATTCCTGAAGTACTTGTAGGATGATCCTGCTCCCCAAGGGATATTCCCATGGTGCCAACTCAGGAACTGAAATGGGGAGTGGGGCCAGATAAGAAAGGGCAAAGAGGGATGGGCTGTTTGTAGGGGAGGGGAGAGGGATTGGAAAGAGGAAGAAATCAGAATTTTGAGAGAGTAAAGAAATCCAAGGTGAAGGAAAGGAAATGCTCAGGGCAGTTTGGGGGTGGCTGCCAGGCTGCCCTGGCTCTGAGCAACAATGTCTTCAGTGGGACAGGAAATTCACAACTCATGGGAACAGACTTTCAGAGGCCTCCACAAAAAAAACCTGTGTTGTTTCCCCACCAGTCCCCCAGCCCTTGCTGGCCCCAGGGGCTGATGGCATTTGTGCTCACTCAGCTCCATCTCCTCTCTGCAGCACTGTGCTCTGTCAGCAGATGAATTTGCCCCAGTATCTGCACACAGACATTGCTGCTGCTGCCCCAGAGAAGGAAACAAAAGTGGCATCTCTGGAGAAAACTTTGCTGAGAGATCCTTTAGTTAATTTAAAGCCACTGAGGGTGCGGCTCCTCATTGACAGAGTTTGTGGTCATAGGGAAGGTGGAGAAGTGGGAAATGCCACAAAGAATTACATTTTTGTGGACAACATTAAAAGAAAAGTAGATAAAAAAAAAGCTTCAAATTGAAAACAACAAGAAGTATCAAAGATTACTTTTACTACAAGTGATATTCAGAAATTTGCCAGCACTTTAATGTTCCTGAAACCACCCAGTCATCAGTCTCCACACTGCAGCCTTGAGCTCCTGGTTTCTCAGGCTGTAGATGAGGGGGTTCAGGGCTGGAGGCAGCACTGAGTGCAGAACTGACAGGGCCATATCCAGGGACGGGGAGGAGATAGAGAGGGGGGCTTTAGGTTGGTAAATGTGTCAGTAATGACGAAGAGGGAGACTGCGGAACCCAGAAAGGCATTCCCAATTAGAACAAGGCCTGTGCCCTCTCCCTGTCGGTCAGCCTTTTGGTCACTCCCACCCTAATTCCCTGTTGGCCCTCTGCCTTCCCTTGTGGCACCCCCATGTCCCTGGGCAATTGGTCCCTAAGGATTTCCCTCCTGCTGATCACATGACAAAACCTGGAGCCCCACAAGCCCCTTCACCTTTGTTCCCCGAACCCTGGATCCATGCGAGGCTGAAATAAACATCTCTGTAAAACCGGCAAAGGCCTTTCCTGCTCCTGCACCCCAAGCAACTTCTAAATGCAACACATGGCGCTCCGAACCCAGACTCTTTTCCATGAATGCATCTACATCAACCAGCCCGAGACTGTTTTTTAATCTTACTGTGGTGAGTTTAAAACTCTGCAGCACTCTTTGCTTTATCTCGTTTTATTCTCGTGTGCTGGGAAGAGACTTGGGGTGAAAAAAATGCCAGTAAGATCCATCTGCTCGCAGCGGGAAATTTATCTCCAATTTAAAAACATTCTTTGTCGCAGCAATTTTCAATTCTTGAAGGGGGATTTGAAACTTCTAGTATGCTGGCTGTGTGAAAATTATCTTGACGTTTCACAAAAATAATTTCTAATTTAAATGAGGCAGTGGGAAAATTGCAAAGTGAAGACTTCCTAGTAGTAAAACCTCTACGTTTGTTTATTTTAATTCGTCTAGGTGTTCAGCTTCCTAATGAATATTCAGAAAATGCTGAACCCCAGCTTTTTCCGCATTCCCCTTCCCCTACAGCCCCTCTCCTGTCACAAGAAAAGTTTCCTTGTTCACATTTTGCCCTCACCCCTGTTGTACAAAATGGCACAGACCGCGTGGCGGGACACACAGAGTCCCCCTCCTCTCCCATTATTGGGTCGCGCCCCTCCCCTCCTGCTCGGGACCCTGCCCCCACGCACACCCTGCCCCCCAAGCAGCCGAGTGAAGCATCTGCTGTGACAGAGAGCCTGTGACCACCCCACTGCTGCTGGCCACTCCGGAGCCGCCCCGAAGCCAAAAGTGGTGCTCCGGCCTCAGAAGTTCCGCGCCAGAAGCCACAGCCCCAGCAGCAGCAGCAGCAGCAGCAGCAGCAGCAGCAGCAGCAGCAGCAGCGCCTCATCGCCACCACAGCCACCGTGCTGCTTCCTCGCCTGTGCTGCCGAAAAGAGAAGTGGCGAAAGCGGCCCCCGCTTGCCACCCACACACCCCGCCCCGCTCTCCGCCTGCCCCCCGTGGACCCCCACGCACCCCCTGCCCCGCAGGCAGCCCCACGCACCCCCTGCCCCCCGTGGAGCCCCACGCACCCCCTGCCCTGCGGGCAGCCCCCGTGGGCTGGAGCCCGCGCACTCAGCCCTGCCGGCGTGCACGGCACCCCCAGCACAGAGCAGCTCACACTCCTCAAGCTCTGCCGCTGCCAACCCACAACAAAAACAGCCCCTCTGACACCAGCACGTCCAGCAGCACAGACACGAGCACAAACTCACCAGCAAAAGTAAAAACATCATTGCTAAAAAAGTGTTACGAACTGTCAAATGGTTCACTGTAAAGAATAGATACCAATTCATCCCTCGAAATTATACCAAAGAAGATGTGTTTGTTCATCAAACTGCAATAAAAAAAAAATAACCCTAGAAAATGTCTCCCCAGTGTAGGAGGTGGAGAATAAGTGGAATTTGACATAGTACAAAGGAAAAAGGGCCTTCAGGCAGCAAATGTTACAGGGCCTGGTAAATTCCCAGTGCAGGGAAGCATTCATGCACCAAACTGCAGCTACAATTCAGCTACTAGAAAACCTTGTCCTTAACACATCAAAGCAATCAGCCTTCAAGTTACAGCAGCAACCCAAAAGCAAAAACAGCACAAAACACCACTCAGCTGTCCTGGAGCCAAAAGTCTGTTTCTCCATTTGCAAAACCTGCCAAACAAATATGTGCCTTCTGCCAATCCCTATTGCTTCCCTACTTCCCTCCCACTTTCCCCTTTTTACATCCACAAAGTAAGTCCTTTCAAAATTTCCCCAAATCTCATTACCCTTTCTTTATGTTCCCTCAAATTCCTAACCCCCTTTCCGCTCCACAGTCTCCCTCCCACTGCCATGCTTCTCCCTACCTTTGCTACCCAGCTGCCAATCTGTTTTCCCAAAGTTCCTTTTTAATATAAAGCAGGGGACGATATGGGAGGGAGAGAAGAAAGAAAAATCTCCCAAGGCAATAATCTTTGTTTTTTCTTCAAAATGAATGATTTCTATTTAAAGTTTCAACAGGTACCATTCTACCTCATACAAGCTCAATCAAAGTCAGCAAAGTTCCAGTCCATGCTAAAGGATCCCCTTCCTTACTCAGTTTCCTGACAAGCCGTGCTGAAAAAACTTCACCTTCCTTCCTACCAGTTCCAAAATGCTTCAAAAATCTGTTCAAAAACTGAGAACTCAAGAAATAGCTTGCATTTTTAAAATTGGTTTATGAATGCTTTTGATTTTTTTTTTTTGTCGTTTTGCGTTTTTTAGTTACCTTAATTTTACATTTAATTTTAAAATCCTTTAAAAAAGCCTTTTTAAATAACAAAGAAAAGGGGAGTTGTGGAGACCCAGAAAGGCATTCCCCATTAAAGAAGCTCCCTGTGCCCTCTCCCTGTCGGTCAGCCTTTTGGTCACCCCCACTCTGTTCACCTGTTGGCCTTTTCACCCTAACCCCACCTTGAGCACCCCCTGCCCCTTGGCAATTGGTCTCTAAAGATTTCCCCGCCTTCTTATCCCATGACAAAACCTGAACCCTCCCACAAACCCCTTAGCCCTTGTTCCCCAAACTCTGGATGATGCTGACCGGTGGCTAAAATAAACATCTTTGTAAAACCCTCACAAAGGCCTTTCCTGCTCCTTTACTCTCCTTCACCCCAAGCAACTACTAGAGGCACCATTTGGTGGTTTGTTCTTTTCTTTCCTTGGTTTCAATTTTTCAGTACTGTCCACAAGGAAATGTCACTGTATGTGCTATATTTCTTTTTGTTACTCTCCAACTTCGATGTGACCCACAGACTGTGACAATAAGGAGCTGTGCTCTTGGTGGATCCATTAGGCCCAGTTGTGTCCTAATGGACACTTGGTTCCATGAGCAGTGGCAATGTCCCAGTGGCACCTGTGTTCCATGACACCCTGCTGTGTTACAAGTGACAGTTGGTTCCATGAGATTCCATGGAGTTACAATGGTCACTTGGGTTCCATGAGACCCTGCTGTTTTGACAACTGACACTTGGCTCCATCAGATTCCATTGTCCCAAAATGTTCTCCTAGATTTCAAGAGGCCCCTCTGTGTCTCAATGGTCCCTTGTTTCCATGAGCCATGGCTCGGTCCCACTTGCCCCTGGGTTCCATGAAGCCATGCTGTGCTCACAATTGACACATGCTTCTATGAGATTCCACTTAGTCACGATGGTCCCCGTGTTTCCGTAAAGCTGTGCTGTGTCATAATGGACATTGGATTCTGCAAGAAGTGGCAGTCCCAGAGGCACCTCTAGTCCCATGACACCCCACTTTGGTGAAGTAGAGTCTTGGATCTGTGATATTCCAGGTTGTCCCAATGGTCTGCTGAGTTTCATGAGGCTGTGCAGTGTCACAATGCTCACTGAGTTCCACATGCCCTGGCAATGTCCAAGTAGCACCTGGCTTCCATGAGGCCCCACAGTGTTTGCAGTTGGCACTTCGTTTCCCAAGACTGCCTTGTGTCGCAGTGCTCTCCTGGGTGCCATGAGGTCTTGGTGTCCAATAATGGAGCCTTGTTTCCTCTGGGCCTGGCAATGTCCCAGTGGCACCTGTGTGCCATGAGGCCCCACTTGGTCAAAGTATAGCCTTGGTCTCACAACGAACCCTTGTTTCCTTGAGGTGCCATTGCACCACAGTGGTCTTCTTAATTCCATAAGGCACGGTGAAACAGTGGACACTTGAGTCTATGATTTTCCATTCCATCACAATGGTCTCTTGAATTCCATGAGGCCCTGTTTTCACTATCGAGCTTTTGTTCCACATTTTTCCATTGTGTTACAACTATCTCCCGTGCTCTGGGACGCTGCAACATGAAACAGTGGACATTTGCTTCCATGTGACTCCACAGTGTCACAATGGTGTCCCGGCTTTCATGGGTCTCCACTTTACAATTGACACTTGGTTCCCCACGGTCCCATGGTGTCACTGTGCTCTCCTGTGATTCACAAGGCTGTGCTGTGTCACAACGGACACGCACTTCCTCCAAGGCTGGAGATGTCCCAGAGGCACTGGGTTTCCCTCCGGCCATGCTTTGTCAGAACTGGGCCTTGGTTCCATGAGAATCCATTGTGTCACAATGTTCTCCTTAGTTTTATGAGAGCCTGATATGTTGACAATTGATCAAGGAACCCTTGGTTCCTTGAGGTTCCATTACACCACAGTGATCTCCTTGGTTCCATCAGCCCTAGGTTTGTCACAATGATGCCTTGGTTCCATGCATTTCCATTGCATCACAATGGTCTCTTGGATTCCATGCGGCCCTGCTGGGTCACAGTGGAGCCTTTGTGCCATGAGTTTCCATTGTGACACAATGGTCTCCAGCATTCCATGAGGCCTGGCTGTGAAACAGTAGGCTCTTATTCCATGAGTTTCCATTCCATCAGGGTGATCTCTTGCATTCCATAAGGCCCTGAAGTGTCATTAGGGAACCTTTGTTCCATGGTGGTTGCAACAGGAAAGAGACCACTGTGCCACTGTGGAGCCTTTGATCCATGTGTTCCCATCGTGACACAATGGGATCCAGAGCTCTATGAGGCTGTGCCGTGAAACTGTGGACACTTGGTTCCATGAGATTCCACGTTTTCACTGTCAGGAAAATCCCTAAAGACAAGAGGTTTATGTCCATTAAGGAGACAGAGAAGTACTTCAACATAAATTGAAAAAAGGGAGAGAGTTCACTGGGGCACACTCCCGCAGGGTTATCTCTCTCGAGGTTTCAGAAGATGAAGCCTCATTTTATCAAAAACTCCCAGCTGCACGTGGCCTTTTCATTTCCTGGCTGGCCAAGGCACTAGGAAGCTACAACCTTCCTGACACACCTACCCCATATCACCCCTTGAACCTGACATTTCCCCCTGAAGTTCAGGAGTTCGGCCTTGTGAAGACCCTTGTCTGTTTCAGGAGCCAAACTGTCTGGGCCCAGTAACAAACCAGTTGCCCAAAGTCAGTAGAAACATTACCACTCATTTCAAAGGACTTAACATCCATCCTTTTACCCACCTAATGATTTGTAAATACATTAGCATACATCTTTCTTCTAACACTGATGTTTCCTGTGTATGCGACAGTCTGTTAAGCCCAGCCTTTGGCCTGAACTCTCTGCTGTTGCAGTTCCATGGACAGAGGTTGTTGCCTCTTCCCCCTTCCATGGCCAGGCTGGTGTTAAGCCATCTCCAGGACAGTGGGGCCCCACCCCACACCACTGTGCCCTGGGAAGACAAAAGCCCTCACTGCAAATGTCCCCATTCCTTTTTCTTCCCAGGCATTTGGATTTGCAAGTGGGGTTTGCTGTTGGTTGCCACAGGAAAAAAGAAGACACCTGTGACACTGTGGGGCACATAGAACCAAACATCAATTGTGACACCACAGAAACTCACAGAACTAAGGAAACCCCTGTGACATTGTGGGGCCCCATGTAACCAAACATCGATTGTGACATTACAGAGCCTCACAGAACCCAAGTCCATGGTGACACAAGAAGGGCTCATGAAACCAAGGAATCCAAAGGTCTAATACAGATCTTGCATGGTTCAACCTTGTGAAGAGAAACCTCCTTGGTGGCACTTTGGGCTCGGCACACACTTAAGGAGGGTGTCTGTAATTGGGAAACTCAGGAATTTTTGATTGCTTCAAAAAGACAAAAGGATGAAAACCCCTCTTTGCCTGAGTGCAGCCAGTTCTCCAAGCAAATCAGGTCCCAGTTGAGTGAGGACAGGATGGGATTGGGGAATATGGAGCAAGGTTGTCCACACTGTGTCAGACGTCCAGGCACAGCTTGTCTGAGCAGGCCAGACCTTCTGAGGAAAGAACCTGGATCAATATCAATCACTGAATCCTGCAATCACCTTTGCTCTAAAAAGCAACTAATGAACGGCACTAGATCAGAGGGAAATCAATGCAGAGACATGGTTTTGTCAGGACTGGCTTGATCCCAATGAGCCCCATGGTGCATTTGGTGCTGAGCCCTGGAACCTCAGGGCCTGAGAGGAGATGGCACAAACCTCTTCATATGTCAAAGTCAGAAGAAAAACCCAAAGTGTCTCAAAGCATTAGTGAGTCCCATTGAGGTCCATCCCCAACACAGGCTCCTCCTGGACTCTTTGGTGGAGAGAATCAGAGGCCATGATTGCCCAAAAACTTCTCAGAGACTCAGACAGGAAAGGAAAAAGAAAAGTACCTTAAAAAAACTGAAGTACCTTGAAGCATTAATGACACCCACTGAGTGCTGTTACTGAGAAAGGCCCTCAAGAGACTAATTAAAGCAGATAATTGGAGGCCATGATTGCACAAAGCTCTCAGAGACTCCAAGGCAAAAGCAAAACCCAAAGTCCTTGGAAAAACCTGCAGCCCTTGGGAGCATGAAGGAGCCCCCAGGGCCATTCCTGACCAAGGCTCCCCAGGGACTGGTCCCAGCAGATTCCTGAGGCCACTGGGATGTGGGGGGGGTGGTGAGGGCAGCACAAGGGGTGACAGTGCCCAGCCGTGCTGGGGCTGTGCCTGGAGGCCCCAGTGGCTCAGAACAAGGTGTCTCCTCCCAGCCCTTGGTGGCACTGACCCTGCTGTGCCCCAGGACACCAAGACTTGGCTTCTCTTTGTTCCCACCTGTCAGGTCTTCCTCCAATTTCCTCCTCTGACTGGAACCTGGGGACACTTTCTCAGTTGGGTCCCTCAGTGGGATCCATTAAAACTTTCAGAAACTTTGGAGTTTGATTCTGACTTGGAGTTCTTGAGAGGTTTCTTCAGCTCCCTCTCGGGGACTGATGTTCAGGAATATATCCCCAACCCCCAAGAGGATCATTAAAGTCCTTTCGCTGTGTCTGTATTTCTGATCTGGGACAGGCACCAGCACAGAGGCAGCTCATGGCAAGGGCAGCGCTGCAGAGAGACAGCTCTGCCCAGGAGCAGCTCCTGTGCACAGCCCAGCAGGGCTGGGACTCTGCCTGCAACCATCCTGGGCACAGCACAGAGGCACAGAGGGGTTAAACTCAGCCTGGACTGGGAGCACAGAGCACAGCTCAATGAGGGCTCACTAGAGCAGAAATCCTCACAGTGTTTGAAACAGTCACTCTCTGGCTGTGGGAAGGTAAGCTGCAGTTCGTGCAGGGATCTCCTGAAGCTGGCACATGCCACAGTTTCAGGACCTTCCAGGAAGACTCTCAGACCTGATGCAGTGCAGGGGATGTGACCCTGGGCAGGGCTGGGTTTCCCTGCTGCAGCACCCGAGGCACAGCCCAAGGCAGCTCCAATTTGTCCAGGCTCTGCTGCAGGGCTGAGCAGCCAGGGCTGCAGCCAGGGGTGCCCAGGGCTGTCCTGCAGAGCAGGGTCCTGCAGCCCAGAGTGCTGTGCTGGGGCAGGGACTCTGCTTCCTGCCAAGAACAGCTCTCAGCCAGCCTGTGGAGCTGCTCCCAGCACTGGGGGAGAAGCTGTGGGGACAAGGAGTGACCCTGAGCAGGGCAGGTGCTGCTGCTGAGAGGTGCTGCGTGGGGCAGGGCTGCTCCCAGCTCCAGACCAGCCTGGGCACAGCTGTGGAGAACACTTCCCAAAAGAAGTTGAGCCTGGGATTGCTGTAAAGATCAGGAGATTTCTTGAGAGTTTTCAATTTCCTCCTTGGAGAAGGATGGGAATGCTGGGGTGATGACAAAAAGATTTTTGCTTTTTATATTTTTTTTCCTAGTCTTGTAACACTGTAAACTATTATTCTGTACTTACATAACTAAAATACTAAATTATCTCTAGTTCACCTCTTAACCTTTCTTTCAAATTTTTGAACAGTAAGCTGATCTTCTAAATAGATTCCTGAAATAATGTATAGACTTCTTATTAGGAAAAGGACCTGAAAGAAGATTTTTTTTTTATTTTTTTTTATTTTTTTTATTTTTTTTTACCAGAATGTGAACAGTCATAGAAAAATTGGGGTAAAGAAGCCCTTGGATTTACTCCAATGAGTTGACCCAGGGGTGTGTAACAGGGGAAACCGAATCTCCTATTGGATGTTCCTGTTAAATATTTTACTTAATCAGCCTGAATAAATTGTTGGAATTGGGGGCTGCCACATCCCACTGGGACATCTGGAAGCTTCCAATAAAGATCTGTTTTGTACTTTACCATTCTCACACTCTTGAGAGGGTTTATTTTCTTTTGATTATAGACAATCAAATAGACAACAGGGGGATGAGAGAAGCAGAACAGGAATTGTACTCAGAGAATCACAGAACATTCAGAGTTGAAAGGGACACACAGGATCACTAAAGTAACATTTGAACATTTACAGAGACTCCAGATCTGTAACTTTGTGTGGTCAGTCTCTCTGCTGGGAGCCTCCCAAATGCCTTCAGCCACTCCTCAGCCCTGGGCAGCACCAGCATTCCCTTTGCAGGGCCCAGCAGGGCTCTCCTGAGCTGCCCTTGCCCATTTGCAGGCAGACCCTGCCCCAGGCAGGGCCCTGCAGACAGGCAGGTTTCTGTAGGGACAGGTGAGAGCACACAGGGTGGGATGGGATCTGTGAGCCTGGCAGGGCTCTCAGGAGGGAAATGTCCAGGCCCAGGGAGATGCTCAGGTAAGGAGAGGGGGCTGGACAGAGCAATGCAGGGGGCAGGAGGGCACTGTTGGTGTGTGGGAGGTGCCGTGCACAGCTGGGTATGGGAACACTGCCCTGAGTGCCCAGCTGTCTCTGCCCTGCCCTCCTGGCACAGCACCACAACATCTTCTCTTGTTACTGCACTCCTCTGGTACTGTCATTGTAATCTGCTGTTCTCAGGGAGGCTCTGGGATTGCAGCACTGAGTCAGACACTGCCCTTGGGATTCCTGCCAGGCAGGGATGTCCATGGCAATGGGGTGTCCAAGCTTCCCTGTAACCTGTGGAGCTGAGGGCAAAGCAGTCCATGGGAAAGCGGAATGAGCTGAGCCCCTTCCCTGAGATCTTATTATGGGCACACCTGGGGGTCTCCTTGCTGTGTCCTTCCAAGCTCTGAGCTGCCCTCCTGGGTGCAAATCTGTGCCAGAGCCTCTCTGAGTTCCCTGAGTGTCCCACGGGGAAGTGCAGAGATGCCACAGCTGAGGAAATGCTGTTGGGATTGCCAAGGGAACCGTGAGTGTCCTTAGCAGAAAGGGGTGCTGAGAACTTGCTCAGAGACCTTTAGAGAGGGTGAGATATTTAGGGATCCCTCTGCTCTGGGCAGGGTCTGGTTTATCTCAGGGTGGCACAGGAGTGTGACTGTGCTCTGATTCCAGGCAGAGGGGGAAACCCAGGGCAGTTGGGAACAAGCCCAACCTTTCCCTAAGCCACAGGGAATTCCTTGTCTCACATCTCGCAGGAGCAAACTGTGAGTGCAGCAGAAATGCTGGGGATTTCTGTCCTCAGAAAAGCAGCAAATATGTGTGCCTAGGAAAGAAATCCTAAAACCAACTCTTGCCATACTTTGGACTTGGGAGTGCAGAAGTTATCAAGACTTTCTGCATTAGGAGTTATTCCACTGACAAATCCCAGATACCCAGCCTTGTCCCTCTGTCACACAGACACAAACCCAGGGCAGCAGAGCAGGGATGCCTCCTTGAGAGCCACCATGCACAGGCCTGGCTGCTCCTGGCACTCTCAGACAGCACAACTGGAGCTCAATCAGGGACCTGGGTGAAGGCTTTCCCAGAGAAAGAACAAGAGTAGGTGAATCACAGTGGGAAAATCTACAGGGAATGGCCCAGATTTGGGTTCAATCAGCCTCTGCTGACTTGTCAAAATCCTTTATCCATGAACAGGTCCCCAAGGCCAGAGAAAGCAAATGTCTAACAGCAGCTCCATCAGCCACTTCCTCCTGCTGCCATTGGCAGCCACACGGCAGCTGCAGCTGCTGCACTTCTGCCTCTTCCTGGGCATCTCCCTGGCTGCCCTCCTGGCCAACGGCCTCATCATCAGCGCCGTAGCCTGCGGCCACCACCTGCACACCCCCATGTTCTTCTTCCTGCTCAACCTGGCCCTCACTGACCTGGGCTGCATCTGCACCACTGTGCCCAAAGCCATGCACAATTCCCTCTGGGACACCAGGAACATCTCCTACACAGGATGTGCTGCTCAGGTTTTTTTCTTAGTGTTCTTCCTTGGAACAGAGTATTTCCTGCTCACTGTCATGTGCTACGATCGCTATGTGTCCATCTGCAAACCCCTGCACTATGGGACCCTCCTGGGCAGCAGAGCTTGTGCCCACATGGCAGCAGCTGCCTGGGCCAGTGCCTTTCTCAATGCTGTGCTGCACACAGCCAATACATTTTCCCTGCCCCTGTGCCATGGAAGTGCCCTGGGCCAGTTCTTCTGTGAAATCCCCCAGATCCTCAAGCTCTCCTGCTCACACTCAAACTTCAGGGACCGTGGGCCCACTGCAGTTAGTGCTTTTTTGTATTTGGGGTGCTTTGTGTTCATTGTTTTCTCCTATGTGCAGATTTTCAGGGTTGTGCTGAGGATCCCCTCTGAGCAGGGACGGCACAAAGCCTTTTCCACCTGCCTTCCTCACCTGGCCGTGGTCTCTCTGTTTATCAGCACTGCCTTTTTTGCCTACCTGAAGCCCCCTTCCATGTCCTCCCCATCCCTAGATCTGATGGTGTCAGTTCTTTACTCAGTGGTGCCTCCAGCCCTGAATCCCCTCATCTACAGCCTGAGGAATCAGGAGCTCAAGGCTGAAGTGTGGAGACTAATGACTGGGTCATTTCAGGAGCATTAAACTGCTGGCAAATTTCTGAAAATCACTTGTAATAAAAGTCACCTTTGATACTTTTGGTTGGTTTCAGTTTAGAGGTTATTTTTCCTTGTTTTACATTTTTCATTTTGTCCAGAAAGAAATGTCATTATTTGTACCAATTTTAATTCTGTTTCTCTCTAGCTTTGCTGTGGCCACAGTCTGTGTCAAGAGGGGCTGTGCTGTTAGTGGCTTTAAAGGAACTATAGGGTCTGCCAGAAACGTTTTCTCCAGAGATGCCCCTTTTGCTCCCTTCTCTGGAGCTGCAGCCGCAATGTCTGTGTGCAGAGCTGGGGCAGATCAATGCTGGCACAGCAGCTGTGCCCAGCAGCAGCAGCAGCACGTGGTGTTGCCACTGCTGCTCCCGTGCCACTGCCCTGTTGCCCTCCTGCCCCTCGTGTGGCTGCAGGGCTGAGTGCTCTCGGGGCCAGGCACAGCCCTGGGGGTGGCAGTGCCGGGGTTGCAGCAAGGACAGGACATGGGCACAGCTGGGGCAGCGCTGATGCCTCAGGGCAGGGCCTGGGGGTTCCAGGCTCCTTGGCCGGGCTCTGTCTCGAGCACTTGGCCAGGCCAATGTTGAGCAGAGAAAACCCCTGTGAGCAGCCCCAGGCTGGCCGTGGGCAGGCTGAGGGCAAACAGCATGGCTGGTGCTCTGCAAGGTCCCTGCAAAGGGGAGAGCCTGGCAAGGAGCAGCAGAGCAGGGGCTGATCCATCCCCACTGCACTGGACAGCCCAGGGCAGCGTCCCAGAGCGTCCTCATGCACCTGCCAACAACATCCCCCCTCTGCAGCCCTGGCCTCTCCCCCAGCTCACACAGGTGCCGCATCCTTGCAGGCATAGACACGGCAGCACTGGCTCAGGAGCCCCTGTTTGCACTGCACAGAGCAGGCGTCAGCACCCCCATGGTGCTGCTGTGGGGAGATGGAGCTGAGTGAGCACAAATGCCATCAGCCCCCTAGACCAGCAAGGGCTGGGGGACGGGAGGGAAACCAGTCAGGCTTGTCGTGGCCTCTGCAGTCAGCCAGAAAGTTTGTTCCCATGAGTTGTGAGTTTCCTGTCCCACTGCAGACATTGTTGCACAGAGCCACAGCTGTCTGGCAGCCACCCCCATAGAGCCCTGAGCATATCCTTTCCTTCTTCATCTTTGCTTTCTTTCCTCATTCCCGATCCATACTTCTATCTCTTTCCCAATCCTGTCCCCTCCCCTGCAAACAGCCCATCCCTGTTTGCCCTTTCCTCTCTGGCCCCACTCCCCATTTCAGATCCTGGGTTGGCACCATGTGAACATCCCTTGGGGAGTAGGATCATCCTACATGTTCTTCAGGAATTGTCTGCAGGGTCCTGCAGTGCCTCGTGCTGCTCCCTTGCCAGAGGCACCACAGGCCACATTTGGGCCGCTGTTTCTCAGTGTGGGGCTCCCTGTTTAGGGCAGTGAGGAGAGACTGGAGAGGCTCTGCAGGACTGACAGGATGGTCTTTGGGGCTTTGTGGAGAAGCTGAGAGACCTGGGCTACCGGACCTTCTGAAGAGGAGGCCCAGGGCTTATCCTGCAACTGCTCCAGGGGTGGCTTCAGAGAATCAGCAAGGCTGCAAAAACTTTGGAGATCATGAAGTCCAACCAGTACCCTGACACCACCTGATCTCCCTGAGCCTCTTCTTCTCCAGAATAAACAATGCCAGCTCCCTCAGCTGTTACTCACAGGACTTGTTTCAGACCCCTCACCTGCCTTTTAGCCCTTCTCTGGACACGCTCCAGGTCTTCCATGTCCTTCCTAAATTCGGGGCCCAGATCTGGACACAGCACTCGAGGTGGCCTCACCAGTGTCGAGCACAGTGGAAGAATCACTGCCCTGGTCCTGCCGGTCACACAATTCCTGACCCAGCCAGATGCCATTGGCCTTCTTGGTCACCTGGGCACACTTCTGGCTCATGTCCAACCTACTGTTGATCAGTGCCCCCAGGTACCTTTCTGCCTGGCTGCTGTCCAGCCACTCTATCTCCAGCCTGTAGCACTGCAGGGGTTGTGGCCAAAGTGCAGGACCCAGCACTTGGTCTTGTTAAACCTCACCTTGTTGGATTTGGGCCCTGGATCCAGCCTGTCCAGGTCCCTCTGCAGAGCCCTCCTACCCTCCAGCACATCCACACCAGCTTGGTGTCATCTGCAAATTTGCTGATGATGCACTCAATCACCTTCTCCAGACTATCTATAAAGATGTTAAACAGGACTGGGCCCACACTGATCCCTGTAGGACACCACTGCACACACGCTGGATATGGCACCATTCCCCACCACTTTCTGGGCCCGGACATCCAGACAGTTCTTAGTCCAGGGAATTGTGAACCAATCCAAGCCACAGGCTTCTGCTTTTCTATGGAATGCTTTTGGACATGGTGTCAAGGGTTAAAGTTCTGACAGACAACATCCACAGCCCTCCCTGTATCCACCAGGCCCTGGCAGAAAACTCTTGGTGGGCAGGAGCTGGGCAGGAGGCAGCTGAGTGCCATGGCAGCAAGGCAGGCCAGGAGCACCCGGGGCTGAGTGACCAGGACATCAGGGATGGGGATTATCCAAGTAACTGGGGCCTGGTTTGGGTTTCCCAGGGCAGCAAAGATGTCTGGCAGCAGGAGCAGGGTGAGGGAAGGGCCTCCAAGGTGGGGCTGGAGCCCTTTGGCTGTAAGGAGATGCTGAGGGAGCTGGGCTTGTCCAGCCTGGAGCAGGGAAGGCTGAGGGGCTCCTCATGCCAGCCTGGCAGTGCCACCCAGAATCTGATGGAGAATGCAAAGCTAGGCTCTGCACTGGGGGACCTGGGGGGAGACAAAACACAATGTCAGGAATATGAAAGGAGATCAGAGAGGACATAGGCCCTTTGTTCCCATTTGCTCAGACAAGATCTGAGATGCTCCCCCTCCCTCGCATTCAGGATTTTTCAATTCAGATGAAATCAAGCCTTGAACCAGACTTCCTTTCGAACCTCAGCTCCCTGATGATCCCAGGAGGATGTTGATCCTGACTTTGGAATGGGTCAGAGCAGATGTTTACATCAGAGGACAAGAGGCCTCTGGGGCCATAGAGGGCCTGCAGTTTTTCAGGTGCACAAGCACATCTTATTAGCTGGGGAATTTGAGTACTTGAAGAAATGTCAAAGTTTTCCCACCAGGAGAGAACAGAAATTTCCTGGAACTGTACTGATGGCAGGGAAGAAATAAGGCTTTTGCCCTCTATTGGAGTCAGTGATTTAGGGGGTCTCTCTGAATTCTTCAAAGAGAAATCAAAGTATAGGGATTGAATGAGTCCTAGAGTGGGTTCTGATGTTTTTAGTGAGTAAAAGGTCTGGATTCCACAGCAGTAGCTTGTGTTCTATTGAAGGCTGCAAAAATGCCGATATCTTCAGGAGAGGCTCCAAGCCTACAGTTGTTGACAGGACTTAGGCATAATAGAGTTGTAGTAAGAACATCGCTTACATTTCTTAGATACAACAAGTTAGATTCTACGTGTAGTGTTATACGTAGCCTGGTGAGCTAAGAAAGTAGAATTCTAATAGGTTAATGAGTAGTGGTCTGAGTTTGCATCTTAGCTTGTTGAAAAAATGCTATATAACAGTATGTATTGGGAGAGGTGTTGTGTCCAAGTTTGGGACAAATTTTAGGAAAAAGACCTCCAAAGGGTCCCCTCCCCCCCTTACAATTCCTTCCTTCACCAAGCTCGGAAAGAATTTTCTTCAGGGGAAAGTGGAAAAAACTTTTTTATTAACAAAATACAAAAGAAACACTTCCCAGCACAGACCCAGATTGAGATGAACTCGGCAGATCTTCGCCGGGAAGGGCAGCAGAGCTTCTTTGGCAGACTTCCAGAGGTGGTCTCCGAAGTTCAGATCCGTTTCCTCTGGAGCCGGTGCAAATCTTAGGGATGGGGGGGGGGGAAGGGAGAGGGGCAGTTTAGGCAGCTGGGGGGGGGGAAAAGCAGCTGAAGCAGTGGAGGGAAGGGGGGCAGGGGGGCAGCAGAAGCAGCGGCAAGCAGCATCAGCAGAAGCAGCAGCCAAAGCAGCGAGCAGCGGAAGCAGCGGCAAAAAGCCCCAAAAGCCGAAAAACACCCGGCTAGATAAAACAGCCCGGGGGAGGGGCCGGCAGCTCCATGGTGGGGGGTAGGGAGAGGAGCTAGTCAAAACATAACCCATAACATTCCACCCCTTATCCCATATCGTGATCATTGACACACGATTGGGATACACACTTACTAGGCACAAACTTTCTCTGACTTGCTCAAAACCTTCAACACTTACACATCTCCTCCTTCTCACTTGCTCAGGCCTTTGTCACTTACACATTTCCTTCTATGCATAAAATCTGGCATACAATGGTAGTGGCACTCAACAATAATATTGTGTACAACTTTATCCTATAATCAGATCTCCCTGAGGTACACAGCAGGTTGTTCCATCCTTCTGCATAATCCACCAAGTACATCCTGGTCCTTGAGCAAAGGCAATCCCACGAATGGGTTTGCCTGTACTCGAGGCAGGATGAATCCATACTGTCTTCCCTAGCAACCCTCTAACATGGGCCACTGGGACTTTGTCTCCGTCTACTACATTAAGGCACTCAGACTGGGCGGGACCTGCTCGGTTGGTGGAACCTTGAGTGTTGACTAACCAAGTGGCTTTTGCCAGGTGCTGCTCCCAGTTTTTTAGAGATCCCCCACCCAATGCCTTTAATGTGGTCTTCAACAATCCATTGTACCTCTCCACTTTACCTGCAGCTGGTGCATGGTAAGGGATATGGTACACCAACTCAATACCATGTTCTCTAGCCCAGGTGTTGACAAGCTTATTTTTGAAATGAGTCCCATTGTCTGACTCAATTCTCTCAGGGGTACCATGCCTCCAAAGGACCTGCTTTTCCAGGCCCAGGATGGTGTTGCGAGCAGTGGCATGGGACACAGGGTAGGTCTCCAACCATCCGGTGGTGGCTTCTACCATGGTCAGCACATAACGTTTTCCCTGGCGGGTCTGAGGCAGTGTGATGTAATCAATCTGCCAGGCCTCCCCATACTTGTATTTGGACCACTGTCCACCATACCAGAGGGGTTTTAGCCGCTTGGCCTGCTTGATGGCAGCGCACGTGTCACAGTCATGAATAACCTCAGAGATGCTGTCCATGGTAAGATCCACCCCTCGGTCTCGTGCCCACTTATAGGTGGCATCCCTACCCTGATGGCCTGAGGCATCATGGGCCCATCGAGCCAGGAACAACTCTCCCTTATGTTCCCAATCTAAGTCTATCTTTGAGACCTCTATCTGTGCAGCCTGATCTACCTGCTCGTTGTGCCTGTGTTCTTCATTAGCCCAACTCTTGGGAATATGGGCATCCACATGACGGACTTTCACAGGGGAGCTTCTCTACCCGAGTGGCAATGTCTTTCCACTCATCAGCAGCCCAGATTGGTTTTCCTCTACGTTGCCAGTCAGCCTTTTTCCACCTTTCCAGCCAACCCCACAAAGCATTGGCTACCATCCACGAATCAGTGTAAAGGTAGAGCTTTGGCCATTTCTCTCTCTCAGCAATGTCCAAGGCCAGCTGAACAGCTTTGAGTTCAGCAAGTTGACTCGATCCACCTTCTCCTTCGGTAGCTTGTGCAACCTGTCGTGTGGGGCTCCATACGGCAGCTTTCCACTTCCGGTTCATCCCCACAATGCGGCAGGAACCGTCAGTGAAAAGGGCGTAGTGTGTTTCATCTGCTGGCAGCTGTTTGTATGGTGGAGCTTCTTCAGCCCGGGTCACTTGCTTCTGCTCCTCCTCATCAGCGAGACCAAAATCTTCACCTTCTGGCCAGTTCGTGATTATCTCCAAAATCCCAGGGCGACTCGGGTTACCAATACGGGCGCGCTGCGTGATGAGGGCAATCCACTTGCTCCATGTGGCATCGGTGGCATGGTGAGTAGAGGGAACCTTTCCTTTAAACATCCACCCCAGCACTGGCAGTCGAGGTGCCAGAAGAAGTTGTGCTTCTGTGCCAATCACCTCTGAGGCAGCTTGAACTCCTTCATAGGCAGCCAAGATTTCCTTCTCTGTGGGAGTGTAGTTGGCTTCGGACCCTCTGTAGCTTCTGCTCCAGAATCCCAGGGGTCAGCCTCAGGTCTCACCAGGCACCTTCTGCCACAGGCTCCAAGACAAACCATGGCTCCCAGCTGCTGAGTAAAGTACGTTCTTCACATCTGGTCCCCTCCTAACTGGGCCAAGGGCTACTGCATGAGCAATCTCCTGTTTAATCTGAGCAAAGGCTTGCTGCTGTTCGGGGCCCCAGTGGAAATCATTCTTCTTGCGGGTAATAAGGTAAAGAGGGCTCACAATCTGGCTGTACTCAGGAATGTGCATTCTCCAAAAACCGATGGCACCTAGAAAAGCTTGTTTTCCTTCTTGTTAGTAGTGGGAGACATAGCTGTAATCTTCTTAATAACATCAGTAGGAATCTGACGCCGTCCATCTTGCCACTTCACTCCCAGGAACTGAATCTCCCGAGCAGGTCCTTTAACTTTACTCTTCTTGATGGCGAAGCCGGCTTCCAGGAGAATTTGAATATTTTTTCCTCCTTTCTCAAACACTTCCGCTGCTGTGTTTCCCCATACGATGATATCATCAATATATTGTAGATGTTCCGGAGCTTCACCCTTTTCCAGTGCAGTATGGATCAGTCCATGACAGATGGTAGGACTGTGCTTCCACCCCTGGGGTAGTCGGTTCCATGTGTATTGCACGCCCCTCCAGGTGAAAGCAAACTGAGGCCTGCACTCTGATGCCAAAGGAATGGAGAAGAATGCATTGCAATGTCAATGGTGGCATACCACCTTGCTGCCTTGGACTCCAGCTCGTACTGGAGTTCCAGCATGTCTGGTACGGCAGCGCTCAGCGGTGGAGTCACTTCATTCAATGCCCGATAGTCCACAGTCAGTCTCCATTCTCCATCAGATTTACGCACAGGCCAAATGGGGCTGTTGAAGGGTGAGTGGGTTTTACTAACCACCCCTTGGCTCTCCAGCTCTCGGATCATCTTATGAATAGGAATCACAGCATCTCGAGTTGTTCTGTACTGCCGGCGGTGCACTATTGAAGTGGCAATTGGTACTCGTTGTTCTTCTCCCTGCAGAAGTCCTACTGTAATTGGATTCTCAGATAGTCCAGGCAAGGTGTTCAATTGTCGAATATGCTCTGCCATCACAGTTGCAATTCCAAATGCCCATCTTAGTCCTTTTGGGTCCTTAAAATACCCACTCCGAAGGTAATCTATGCCCAAAATACATGGGGCCTCTGGACCAGTCACAATAAGATGTTTCTTCCAATCCTTTCCAGTTAAACTTACTTCCGCTTCCTCCAGGGTGAAGTCCTGCGATCCACCTGTCACACCAGCAATTGAAACAGATTCTGCTCCCATGTGTCTTGATGGAAGTATCGTACACTGTGCACCTGTATCCACTAAAGCTTTATATTTCCGTGGTTTCGAAGTGCCAGGCCATCGAATCCACACAGTCCAAAAAACACGATTTTCCCTCACCTCACCCTGGCTAGAGGCAGGGCCCCTCTAAGCCTGTTTCTCCTTCTTTTCTGGGGCATACATGTTAGAAGTTCCCTCAAGAGGATCAGATATGTCATTATCAGTATCACGTTCAGCACTTTGGCTGCGAGAGACAGGAGCGGCTTTCCTTCTGGTGGAACTTCCTCTTTCAATCTTTCCTTCCTTCAAATCCCGCACTCGTTTTGCCAGAGCAGCCGTAGGCTTCCCATCCCATCTTCTCATGTTCTCTCCAGAATCTCGCAAGAAAAACCACAATTCAGCTCGGGGAGTGTACCTCCTCTCCCAACTGGGGGAACGTCTGCGTTGGGTACCAGGGTTTCTAATCTGTACAGCTGAAATTTGGAGGAGGTCCTCCTTAATCTCCTCCCTGAGTTTCCGATGATTTTTCTCTATTTTATCTTCTAAGTCTCGCAAGCGTGTTTCCACAGCTGCAATTCTAGCATGAGCCGGGCCATGTACTGCATCCGCATATGCACGAAGCTTCTTTGCCATATCGAGTACTGTCTCATACACCTCATCTCTCTTCATTATCGCTAGGGCAGATGCATACTCAGGTGGCCCAAGCCGCACGAGCTTTCTCCACATCACCGGTGTGCATGGTACCAGGTCTGGATTTCTAGTTGTTACATCATCCGAAAAAATAATTTCTGTTACTGCCATTTCCCTGAGGCGTTGGACCCCCTGCTCTATGGTTTTCCATCGGGTCTGCTGAACATATAAGTCATCTGCACACAGATATCTTTGTGCCACACTATCCAGGACCCGTTCCCAGAGACTTTGAGGGTTAGCCCCTCTCATCACGCCCTGGTCGATAACAGGATCATGAGACAGAGACCCCAAATGTCTCGCCTCAGAGCCATCCAAAACTGTGGCCTCACCTGCCGCATCCCAGAGACGAACCAGCCAGCTGATAATAGATTCATCAGGTCTCCGGGTGTAATCTTTTCTTAATCCACGAAGATCCTTCAGGGAAAAAGACTCATTATTGGTCTCTGCTCTCCCACCAGTTGTCTTGACTCCTAATTTTACATCAGGAGGTGTCGAGGGTCCCTCTCCAGCATCATCATCATCATCATCCTCCACCGGCCGATCTGTCTTCTTGGTGTGTTTCCCACTTCTTGTACTGGTAGCCACAGCCATTGGTTGGGGCTTATTCTCCAGTTTAGTTGCTGGGTTTCGGCCTAGGGTGTTGGCAACAACCTGCGTAACTGGGATAGGAGACAATTTATCTCCCTGTTCCCTCTCCTCTGTCTCCTGCTCTATAGTGCCTAGCAGGGTGCGATATGCATGTGCTAGGGCCCAGCTCACTGTAATAATCCTTTTCTCTTTAGAACCATCCTGGCACTTCCCTTTTAAGTAGCTTGCAACCTCGATTGGATCCTGAATCTTTTCAGTTGGGAATTCCCAGATTATGGGGTCAGAAAATTCCTTTAAAATCTGGCCCATTTTCTCCCATTTGCCATTCCACTCAAGATTCCTCCTACCGAGCTTGACTCCTAAATCAGGAGTCTTCCCAGCCCCTTTAGAAATCTCAGCCTTCATTCTATATAGACTGTAAATGGTGCAACAAAGACTTACTAAATTAATTACCATAAAGATGATTTCCTTAATACTCAGGGAGATCTGAATGTTTTCTAATAAAGATGTAACCGATTCAGAGGAGAGGAAAGGAAATAAAGGCAGGAAATCTTCTTTGCCTGCTTCTCCTCTAATAAATAACACAAACCATGATTTATACATTCCTGAAGCAGATTCCAACATTCTCATAAATCTCCTGTAAACCATTGCAACCAAGCCTAGCCCGATGAGCATTTTCGTCAATATTCCTTTCATACAAAAAACTACGCATCAAAGACAACACCGGAGCTATCTCCGGATGAGTAAACAGACCCATTGACCACAAAGGCATCAAAACGTCAAAGAAACCTAACGAGCCGACATATAAACAGGTCCCCACAACAAAAGACATTATGGATTTAAGAAACTTAGCCATGCCAACAGCTGAAACCAACATAGTATTAGATAAAAGTTTTTTCCACTTTTATTCTGGTGCTGATAATCTGAAGGTCGTGAGTTCCTCACACGGGGCACCAAAAAGTATGTCCAAGTTTAGGACAAATTTGGGGAAAAAGAGCTCCAAAGGGCCCCCCCCCCCTTTCTTTTTACAATTCCTTCCTTCACTGAGCTCAGAAAGAATTGTTCTTGTGGTGAAAATGGAAAAAACTTTTTTATTAACAAAATACAAAAGAAACACTCCCCCAACCCAAACCCAGATGAGACGAACCCAGCCGGTCCTCGCCGGGGAGAGCGGCAGAGCCTCCCAAGCCGACCTCCAGCAGCGGCCCCCGAAGTCCAGATCCTTGTCCTCCGGAGTCGGTGCAAAACCCTGGAGCAGGGAGAAGGGAGAGAGGGGGAGGGGCAGCCGGGAGCAGGCCCAAAGCAAGCCCAAGACAAGCTAAAGCAAACCCAAGACAAGCCAACACGGGGGCACAGACAAAACAGCTGGGGGAAAAGGGAAAAAAAACCGGCCAAAGCAGCCAGGGGAGGGGGTCACAGCTGAGCAGACGGCAGAGAGCAAGACACAGCCCACAACCGAAGCGCAGCAAGAGAGAGAGAGCCGGAAAACACCAGCCTAGATAAAACCATCCGAGGGAGGGACCGGCAGCTGCACGGGGGAAGCAAGGAGAGGAGCCAGTCCAAACATCAGCCCATAACAGGACGTTTAAACTTAATGCAACAATAAATAAACACTTAATAAATTAAATAAATACTTAATAGATTAAATAAATACTTTATAAATATATTTAATTTAATGGTTAAAACTGGGAATTTTTGACCTTAAAAAAAGGCCAAACCCCCCAAAAAATTTTAAATAAGATTTGTTAATTCTGAATACATGTTATTAAATATTAATATTCATTAATTTTAATTAAATATTCATAAACCTGACACAATGAGCGCAATATTTAAATTATTTAAAGGCAAAAACTTGAAAAACGGCCAGAAAATGCCTCAAAAAGCTCCAAAACTTCACCCCAAAATTGAATAAATATTTAATTAAGTATTTAATTAAGTAGTTGAAGAGCAATAAGCTTTAATTAACTTTAAACTTTTAAAGCTTAAAAATCGAGTTTAGCGCTTAAAACATGAAAACCATCTATTAAAGTTCAAGCAATAAATTACTAATAAAAAATATTAAACTGGAGCAAAATTTAACTTAATTAAGGAAACAACACAGATAAATTTGAGGCAAAAAAATGGGTTTAAAAAACGCTATTTTAGTTATACAATCGCTGCTCCAGCAAAACTTGAAAACCCTCAAAAAAAAAAAAAGCGGCAGAACGCTGCGATTGAAACCAATTAACCAAGTAATTAATTAAGTCACTTAAGGGATTAAATCTGAAAAATATATTAATAATTCCATTTAAAAGAGCTTTAAACCACCCTCCCGCCCCCCCCCGCCGGGCTTCCCTTTTTAAAACCCAAAGCAGCCTCGAATTTTCCGCCAGAGCGCCAATTAGCACCTTAATTGGGCACCTTAATGGTCACCGCGAACATCCCGCCATTAATTAAGTTAATTGGATTAATTAAATTAAGGAATTAATGACTCAAACAGTGCCCTAACGCCGCAAGCCTCAAACCCCGCCACCTCCGGACTGAGCCTCCGGGCCCCTCGCGGCCCCTTTTATCACCTCGGTAGCCCCGCCTCCTTTGCGGCCTTTCAGCCAATCACGATGTCACTCACCTCATACTAGCCCGCCCTTTATCCCGCCCCATTTTCTCCCGCCAGCCAATCAACGCACGGCTACTCAACCGGCAAGCAGCTATGGCAAATCAGAGGGGTGTATAGAAAAAGCGGGAAACGCTCAGCCAATGGGAGAGCCGGGTGCCTCACGGCGCGGGACCAATCAGAACGCGGCTACCGTGAGGGGAGAAGGAAGGAAAATGGCAGCCGGGGCGGTTTATTGAGGGAATTGGACGGATCCCGGGTGAGATTTGAGGGATTTTGGGGATCCCTGAAGGATTTTCTTGAACTTTTTCAGCGATTTTAGGGTGATGCCGGGGTCTCCCTGAGTGATTTTATTTACGTTTTTGGGGTGATTTTGGGGGGGTCTCTGAGTGATTTTATTGAGGTTTTTGATGTGATTTTGGGGGATCCCTGAGGGATTTTATTGATGTTTTTGGGGTGATTTTGTGGGGTCCCTGAGTGATTTTGTTGAGGTTTTTGAGGGATTATAGGGGGTCTCTGAGTGATTTTCTTGAGGTTTTTGGGCAGATTTTATGGGGGTCCGTGAGTGATTTCATTGAGGCTTTTGAAGGATTTTGGGGGGTCCCTGAGTGATTTTATTGGGGTTTTTGAGGGATTTTTGGAGGGATCCCTGAGTGATTTTACTGATGTTTTTTGGGGGTCCCTGAGTGATTTTTTGACGTTTTTGGGGTGCCTTTATGGGGGGGTCCACGGAGAGATTTTACTGAGGTTTTTGTGGGATTTTGGGGGGTCCCTGAGTGATTTTATTGAGGTTTTTTAGGGATTTTGGGGGATCCCTGAGTGATTTTATTGAGGTGTTTTTGGCTGATTTTGGGGGATCCCTGAGGGATTTTATTGATGTTTTTGGGGGGGGTCCTTGAGGGATTTTTTTGAGGGATTTTGGGGGGTCCCTGCGTGATTTTATTGACGTTTTTCAGGTGATCATGGGTGGTCTCTGAGGGATTTTATTGAGTTTTTTGGGGTGATTTTGTGGGGTCCCTAAGGAGTTTTCTTGAGGTTTTTGGGGTGATTTTGG
>NW_027636416.1:0-30010 GCF_903797595.1 Erithacus rubecula | reverse complement strand
CCAAGGCTGTGCCGTGGCACCTGCCCTGTGCCACGCTGGCTGCTCAGGCACCGCGGGACCAGCAGCAAACCCCAGTGCCAGGAGCAAAGGCCGGGTCAGCCAGACAGAAAGGGGTCAGGGCTGGGCACTGTTTCCATGGCAGGCACTGCAACACCACACCTGGGTCTCCTGTCCCGGCAATGGCCATGGAAACCCCTGGTAGGGCTTGATGGCACCGGCACTGGCACTGAGACACTGCTGGGCCGAGGGCCATGGCAGCCACCCCTGGTCTGCACCAGAACCAGGATTGCCATGGCAAACAGCAAAAAGCCCCGTTGCTGCTGTCCAGTGCCACCACAACCTGCAGGAGACACTTTGCTGAGGTCGGATCCGTGGCTATCAACCTTTTTCCCTGCCGTGGTGGGGACTGTCACGGTCACTCGCACTCAGGGGCCCGTGGCCGGGCAGGGCTCCCATGGACACAGGCACTGAGCCTGTGCCAGAGTCGGCTGCCATGGCAACCATCCCAAAGGCCATGGCCAGGGCTGGGGGCATGGAAAGGAACCCGTGGAGCCGAGGCCGTGGTGGATGGCTAAGAACAATGGTTTGGGCTGGGGCAGAGGGAATTTCCTTCTGGGGCTGTGTTTGGGCTGCTTCTGAGCACAGGGCTGAGCACACAGAGATGGATTTGCTCTTGCTGAGCTCGCACAGAGCCAAGGCCTTTCCTGCCCCTCGTGCAGCCATGCTGGGGAAGGGCTGGTGGTGCAGCAGAGGCTGGGAGGGGACACAGCCAGGACAGGTGACCCCAACTGACCCTGGGGATATTCCAGACCAAAGGACATCATGATCAGTGTAAAAAGTGGGGGGAACAAGGAGGAAGGGGGAATTTTAGAGTGATATTTTTTGTCTTCCTAGGATGAGGCCCTGTTTTACTAGTAGACAAGTTCAGCACCAAAGACACAGACACCGACTTAAGGAACAGAGTAATTTATATATGCAAAAGTGCAGAGAATTACAAAAGGAGAAGGTCAGCAAAGCTATAAAAGGTATAAATGAAACATGGGGAGTAAACGGGTATCCCAAAATAACTGCCTTTTGTCCAAAAGCCCCATGCATAATTCCTGCACTATGGAGACCAAATGATCCCAATAATCCGGCACACTACCCTGGGCAACCTGTTCTAGTGGATCTCCCTGCTGTAAGGGAAGTACCACTAGTGCTGAAACACCCTTGAATAAATATGCATGGGTAGCCACCAGTGCTCTGGGAAAGGAATTTCAGATAAGCACATGTTGGATAGTGGATAATGGGATAATTTTAATCTCCTGCCTATTGGTGGCAGACTCTGTTGTGTTTCCTTTCATAGAAAGAATGCTGAGGGACATGACAACCAGATAAACCATGATAACACTACTGGTACTTCTCTGCATCCTACCACAACTCCATGGCCCAGTCTCAGCTGATGGCTGTGGTCTGAAGCAACCGTCAGGTACACCAGTGCTCTAGGACCCTCCCCCAGAGATCACAGCGACCCAGTGACTTGGCGCCCGTGGTACTGCATGTCTCAGAGGTGTACCGTGCTAGTGACTGGTTGGTTAGGACAAGAGTGACTGGGCTAGAGTATTAACTGGAACAATTGGCAAGTAAATTAAGGTAGGATGCAGGAAAGTGGAAAAATGTCTTTATGAGAAAGATTCCACCATTGCGATCACTGTAAATTTGCTAGAAACAGATGTGACAAACAATTTGCACTCCAACATCATGGCAAAACTCTGCCCTACGACAGTGTAGCAAACAAACCCCCCTTATATTGTGTTGTCGCCAGAAAAATATTGGTAATTATACCTTGGACCTCAGTACCAACAATGTTGAGATTACAAAGCTTTGCAGAGACGAACCTACTGACTGCTGGTATAACTTACTTTAACCAAATCAATTTATGTAACGTGTAATTGGCAAAATGATCCAGCAGATAAGTCAGGCCTGAAAGGTCTAACTTACCCATTTTGCTGTGGCAAAACCCACACTGACTGCAGTTACTATATACCACGGTGTAAGCCCCGCCTTGTGTTGAATGACAAACATGTTTTCCCTTCCTTCACAGTAACACGAGGTGATGATGCCACAATAACCTATAGATTAATTGCTAGATCCCTCATGGAACCTGTATACAGTCATGGCACAGAACCTCACAGCCATGCTCTATTTTGCGAAATCCAAAATCAGAATTGTTGGTTAAACTGCTGCACAATTTTCCCATAAAATCATGTGTGGTAAAAACAATACAAAATACTGGGGAGAACTCAGTGTTAATGTTGTAACACCTACCACCCAGCCACCAGTTATGCTGAACCCGAAAATTTTTTAAATTGGATCATATGTAATTAGGGAAACTGGCCAACAACAAACATTGTTTAACCTGGCGTAGTGTCTTAAACAAATTAAATTGTTGATGCAAAGCAATGTCTCAGAAGTTCAGCCAGCTTGTTGGCCTTTTCTGCAAACCTCTTTTGAGGGTTGGACAACCTGGTTGCAGAAGCAGGATCCTTCTAAGAAACGTACTACAAGAGACATAGCTGGTATTGTGGGAATAAGATTGGGAATTTTGAATAGTATTGATTCAGACGTACTAATGAATAAATTTGCTACCAGAACTGGAGATCTAACCAAATTACAACAACCACTGCAGTCATCCTTAACAACCTTATCAACCCCACAGTGGTTGTTATCAAACATATTACCAAATTGGGAAAAGTAAATGTGAATGACCACAAATTGACAATTGATGCACTCGGTGCTACACAAAATAACATCTCTTTAGCCCTCAGCTGTATCCAGGCTCAATTGTGGATGCTGTCAGTTGCTGCCTCAATTATAAGAGAAGGCGAAGAAGACACTTTTCCTACTGAAGTTCGAAGAATAATCTTGGGATAGTGCCACTGATTTTGAAAGATAATTCCAATCTTAATGGAACTTGATAAATTTTACCTATGACCACAGCACAAAGACAGCCACAGCCTTTGTACTGAGGATACGTAATGCTTCAGTGCATTCAATATTCTCTATCATTGCATCAGGGCTGAATCATGATGGAGCTATTCTCTATCCTTTTGAGAATACAGAATGGGCCCGTCAAATTGGTGAGAAATGGCAAACTGTTATCTGGAAACTTGTATTGTACAGGAATAATAAGGGTTTATCTGTGAAAGTGATACAATCAGAGCTCAAGATATTTGCTTAGACACAGAACAAAATGCTTGTAACTTTGAAATTCATCTAAACCAGATTCCTGAAACAGTACTGGTGTATATGGGCAATGGGTGTGCATGCTTAAGAACTGCTTGTGATAGTGTTTTCATAGAAGATTTGGTAATGAGTACTAAAAATCATTCCAATTTCTGTCTGTAACTTTGCTAAAATTGCAGGATGTGATTTTTCTTTTGTAGCCCCTCTCATCACCTTCTACAGTCCAATTACACACTGATCCACCACCTATTGCCTACTCCCATTGGGATGAACCTCACTCTGATAAAGCAATTGTTGCTTCACCAAGATTTAATTGAAATTTTGGAAATGATTAAGAAAACAGACAAAAAAACCCTTAATTATGGTTCATCAAAATATAAAAGAAATACACTGTGCTCTGGAAAGAGTAAAGAGAGATGCTGAACTCAGGTGGTAGGATAGTCATTTTGGGTGGTCACCTACTGCTACAGGTGTCCTGAACAAATTGTGTCATCCCATCATTGTTCTCTTGATTTTGGTTTTGATTGGTTTTGTTTTATCAGCAATCTTTTAAATCATGAATTGGAGAATGATGAAATGGTTAACACTACTGACATCTGTATTAGATATACACAAATCAGTCACTGTTGACATTCCTAAGGTTATTGACACAAGGCAAGCTATATGATTTGAAATAAGATAAAACATGGTATTGATTAAAATGTCTTATTTTAGTTGTGTTACATTTTGAATATTGATTAAAATTGTTTACTCCAGTTGTGCTGGAGTATTTCTACATCCATATTTACCTTTCTTTTATACAATTTTAAAAGGCTTGTTTCTGTACTTTTTTTACATGAAGTGCCCTGGTCTGTGGGGGAAAAATTACAGCTGCCTATCTTCTGTACCACTCCGAGGACCTGGACAGGGCTGTGCTGTGTTCTGGGCTGAACTAAGGGATGTGGAAAAGGCCTTGGTGTCAGGGATGTTGACAAGGCTGGGTAGTGTCATTGTGGGATCTCTCGCAAACCCCTTGGAAAGGGCAGAGCCATCCCAGAGGGTCCTGAGCACTTGGGAAGGGCAGACACCAAACCCCTCTGAGCAGGGACAGCAAAACCTTTTCCACTTGCCTCTCTCACCTGGCTGTGCTCTCCCTGCTTGTCAGCACTGCCATGTTTGCCTATATGTAGACCCCCTCCTCCCCATGCCTGGATCTGGCACTGTCAGTTCTGTACTCAGTGGTGCCTCTAGCCCTGAACCCCCTCATCTACAGCCTTAGGAAACCAGGAGCTCAAGGCTGCAGTGTGGAGACTGATGACTAGATGGTTTCAGGCTGGCCAGTTTCTGCCAGTCACTTGTAATAAAAGTCATTTTTGATAGAATTTTTCTGTTTGGTTGTGTTGGTTTTTTTTCCTCTACCTTAGTTTTTTAATATTATTCACAAAGGAAGGCCATTGTTTGTGTCATTTCTTATTTTCATTCTTTCCACCTTTGTTATAGCCACAAACTGTCAGTGAGGGGCTGTGCTCTCAGTGGCTTTGAATAAATTAAACAATCTCTCAGAAAAGTTTCCACTGGAGATTCCCCTTCTGTTCCCTTCTCTGAAGCTGCAGTAGCAATGTCTGTATGCAGAGCTGGGGGCAGATCAGTGCTGGCAGCTCTGCTCCTACTGGCCATGCCACTCCTGATCCAGGCCAGGTGCCACTGGCCTTTACAGCCACCTGGGCACTCTGCTGGCTCATGTCCAGCCTGCTGTCCATCAGTGCCCCCAGGTCCCTTTCTGCCTGCCCACTCTCCAGCCACTCTGTCCCCAGCCTGTAGCACTGCAGGGGTTGTTGTGGCCAAAGTGCAGGACCTGGCACTTGGTCTTGTTAAACCTCACTTTCTTAGATTTGGGCCCTGGATCCAGTCTGTCAGGGTCCCTCTGCAGAGCCCTCCTACCTTCCAGCAGGTCCACACTCACACCCACCTTGGTGTCACCTGCAAATTTGCTGATGGTGGACTCAATTCCCTCATTCACTGCCTCTGTATGTTACCCATAGGTAACACGTGTTTGTAGAGAAGAGCAGATGCCCCAAGCTGCTGGTGGCCCATGTCCTGAGTGGCTGGCCCAGTTTCAGTCGCAGCTGGACCAGCACGGCTGGCTCAGCAGGGGAGGAGGTGAGGGGATCTCGAGGGGCTTCCACTTCAGGGCGGGGCTGGGGGGCCATGGGGGAGGCACGCAGGGCTGGTGCTCTGCTTTCCTGGCCACTGCTGCTGCCAGGGCCACGTCTGAGAGCTGCCAAACCGGATGGTCCTTGGGCTCCCTGGGGCCGAGGGAGAGTCGCGCCTTCTTGGCCGGGATGCTGGAGCTGCAGCAGGGTGAGTGTGGAGAGAGCAGTGCCTGAGGCCCCAGCTGCTGGGGGCACACAGGGACCCTCCTGCCCAGCAGGGCCCAGAGCTGGCAGGCCTGCAAAGGCGCCATTGCTGTAGCGTCTGTGCGGGCCCGAGACAGCGGCAGCGGCCGGAGCCCGGTGAGGCGGCGGCGAAACTCGGAGGCGGCCCCAGCGCAGCATCCAGGGGACGGTACCGCCACCTCTCTGCTACCCCCTAGGCCCTGGCGGGAAGGAGACCGCGGGCAGCCGCTCCCGCAGCGCCCTCAGCCCGGGGGGAACGCGGGCCGGGCACGGCACAACGAATCCATTAGAGCCCCCGGCCGCACCCTCCGCCCGCAGCGAGCTCCGAGCCACCGAGGAACCGAACGTAGCTCCCAGGGCGCTGGGGCCGCCTCCGAGCTCCGCCGCCGCCTCACGAGCTCCGGCCGCTGTCACCACTCCCGGGCCCCACAGGCGCTCTGGAAATGGCGCCTTTGCTGCGGCAGGAGCGTCCTGGCGGCGGAACCGGGGTCGGGCTCGCCCCGGTTTTGCTCAATCAGCACGCGAGAAGGAGGAGTGACGTCAGAATCAGCCAATCGCAGCGAGGGGCGGGCTCTGTGCACCTCATGGACTCCCGTTCCTTTCCCGCGCTCCGCCATTGCTCGGAACCCTCGTCTGAGGAGCGGCTCCGGCGCTGGGCCCGGCCCGGGCATCGGGCCAAGGAGCCGCTGCTGCCCTGAACCGCCGGGAGCTCGGGGTGAGCGGGAGCTGAGGGCGGTGGGAGCTGGGAGTGAGTCTGGGATGGAGCCGGGACCCACCTGGAGCCCCGGCAGGAGTCCGAGCCGGGCAAGGGATGTTTGAGAGAGGCCCTGGGGCTGAGCGGGAAAATTCACGTGGCCAGAGGTTTGTGTGCCCAAAGGAGACAGAGGAGCCCTGTAAAAGAGACTTTATTAATGAACAAAGGGAGAGGCTATGGGCATTTGTCTTGCTGTTTCTAAATCGCAGCCTCCTTTTTACCCTCATTTTCTGGGCTGCATCTCCCTCTCCCTTTCCCGAAAAAAAAAAAAGACACTTGGAAGGTTCAGGTTTCCCGATCCGCCTGCTGCATGTCCTCCTTATTATGCACCCCTCCTTTAGTATAACATCCGATTTTTGTGGCTTTGTTAAGTGTTTCTCCTTCTCGAAGTTCAGGAATTGAGCAGGATGTTGGGTGAGCAGCAGTCCGTGTGAATTAATAACATTTTCTGAAGTGAAGATTCCTCACATTGCTTTCTCATGTACACGTTTTTGGCTCTATCTCCAAGGCAATTTCACTCACTGACGCTGTATTTTTCTTCCTGGGTGTTTCTTGTTTTTGGGATTATTCTCAGTCCCTCACTCCCTGTCCTTTTGTAGCCGTTTCTGGATCAGGCCTGGCTGCCACCTGCATCCCCTTGCTCAGCTGCTGAATGAGCTGCTCTCAGCAAGGTGTCTGCATGGAAAAAGATGAGAGTTGCTGCAGCACATCAGAGGAGGAACAGCATTCATTTAACCCATGGTCTGCCAGGGAAGCACGAAAACGTGTCCTATTGCCATTCTGTCCCTGTTTGGACTGGTGCGTGATCTACTTTCTTGTTTCCTTTGTGACCTGTTTTACCACTTCTCAGTTATCATCTCTTTGGAAACAGCAGTTTGAGTCATTTAATTTTCCACAAACTTCTCCTTCTTCTGTGAATAGGTAATGTGATCCCATCCCATGGTGAAATGTCTTGTTCTTCATTTCCCTGGATTTGTCAGCAGGAAGGTCAGGAGCTGGAGGTGGCCAATTGATTGTTATTTCGAGGACTGATAATGTATTCCTTAGTACATAACAATAATCATAATAATAGCAGTAATAACAGCAACAACTTCAACAGTAATAATAGTATGAATATTAATCATAATAGTAAGAATGAGAATAATATTTTGTTTTTAATCTAATTATGCTGCACAAAATGTTGGAGAATTTTTTTTCTCCTCATGTGAATTCATTAAGGTTCCCAGGGGCTGGTCCATAGTGTTATAGGATTTGTTCTGGTGTCTTTCTATCTTTTCCCCATTTTTGGGCACTCCCTCCAGCCAGGGCTGCATCAATTGACCACTTTTCTCTAATGAAATCATCAAATACTTGATTTCCCAGCTGGTTTCTCTAGACTAGCACCCCAGTGCTCTAATACACCCTATGCAACACCTCACATGTTGGAGTGGGGAGAGGGATGATTCTCTCACACTTTTTTTAGTAAAATGTTCACAACATTCTCCATTTGCTGTTTCGCTTTGCAATTTAACCAATTTTTCTTGCAGTTAAATATCCTCACTATGGGCTCTGTGTGCTGGATATAAAACCTCAGGTGGCATCATGTGGTCTGGCTTGCCCTGGTTCAGGTGGCACGTGGTCGTGGCTATATTTCTCCCATTTGCAGACCCTTATCTAAGCAGGGGCCCTTGAACTAAGGCTGCTGTGGCTGTGTTGGGGGTTGGGGTTTGTTCCCTTCCTTTTTCTCTCTGTGGAATTTTCCCTGTTATGATGCTAAGAAAGCTTGTTGTGCTGCACCCTAGCTCATGATGGCAAGTGACAAAAGAGATGGGGAGTAGCTGGGCAGGGTCTGGCCCTTGTGCTCGCCGGGGGGTCAGAGGAAGATGTCTGGGGGCTGCTCACTTCCACCCCTGCCATCCCAACCCCAGGAGCCAGGTTCTCTGCTGTGGGACACTGCACTGCTGCCTGCCCCTCTCCAGCTGCTGCCTCTGCACATGCAGCCGAGTGCCACAACCCCTGTGGTGAGTGGGGAGTCCTGCCTCCATCCCTTCTCCCACCTGGGACATTGCTGACATTGTCCCAGCCTTCCACAGCTGTGTGGGACCTGCCCTGCACCCACCACTGGCACTGAGTACAGGAAAAGTGTCTGTGGCCAAAAAGGACTGGGGCTGAGTTGCTGTTCTGTTTCTTGTTCATTTTCATAGCTGCTGTTGTTTTTGCTTGTCTGATTAGATATATTAATAAAGAGCTGTTACTCCTACCCCCATACCTCTGCCTGAGGGCCCCTGATTGCAAAATTATAACAATTAGGAGGGAGGGGGTTTACATTCTCCATCCTGGAAGGAGCTCCTGCTGTTCTTGGCAAATACCTGTCATCCAAACCAGGACAGATTTTGGTGCCCAGACAGTGGGGCCTGAGGGCATTGAGGGCAGAGTGAAAAAAGGAATAACAGTTCTTGAGTTAGCTAAGGTTTTGTGTTAGGTGGCACCATATTGTCCAAGTTAATCTGGCTTGGGCTCCATGTGATCACAGGTACATCTCTCCCATTTGCAAGCCCTTATTTGAGCATGGGTCCCCTCACCAAAATTACTGTAGCTATTATCCCATTCATTTGGTGGGTTGATCAGGTGAGGCACTGATGGACTTTTAGCTTCCTCTGGAACATAGTCACATGGATCTAGAGGTATCAGACTCTAAGTGTGTCACTTTGGAGTTACTTCAATAATGGCACTTACTGTGAGGAAGTGACAGCAGGGGAAATCTTCCCCCAACCCATCACCCAGTTTTTTGAGTCCACCTCACCAGTTTTCAAGGAGTTCAGATCCACTTTAAATGCTAATGATATCACACAGTGGCTGGTGTTGCTGATAGACGTGTTCTAATTAGCAATCAAAGATAAAGGGGGATTGACTAGGATAACAACCCTGATACCTAACCCAGGAAATAGGGATGCTGCCCTAGAGCTAGACCCTGCCCCAGAGACTAGGGATGCTGCCCCAGAGCCAGACCCAGCCCCAGAGACTAGGGATGCTGCCCCAGAGACTAGGGATGCTGCCCCAGGCCCTGACCATGCCCCACAGCCCACCGCAGAAAGGAACCACCTGGAGTGGATGGGGGTTCTAGTGAAGGAGATGGAGGAGATGCTGAAGGAGCACTTTTCCTCAGCTGGTGAGAAACCCTCAACTCTCCCCGCTTTAAAGAGGGAGAGTCTGATGGGTCTGCAGTGCCGTGATCCTCCCCACTCTCTGACCGTTCTTCTGGCTAGCTGTGAGTCAGAGATGGAGGGAATTTGGCATAGAGAAAGCAAAAGATTAAGGAAGCTCTTGTTCCCGGGATAATCCAAGCTTTATTTATGAAGGGGTGCAGGGGAAAAAGAGGGCAAACAAAGGAGTGGTGAGGAATTTCAAATCATAGGTCAGGGGAGGGGAAACCGAGTTGCAGCCAGTGGGGCTGACCTGGTGGGGAGGGGCTAAGGGAGGGCTGAACCAATTTCACAGAATTTAGTGTACTACAGTACAAAACATGCAGTGAAATACAACATCTCCCTATTTTTTGTTTAACCAAGTTAAAAGAAATGCATCAGGTTTTCTCTAAAAGGAAAACCAAACATTTTTAAAGCTTGGTAAAAGTCTCTGTGTCTGCTGGAATGTAGCCACATCTTGGGAAGATTTTCTGTCCTCTTTCCATTAGCGTCTTCTTTTTGAAGCAGCGGCTGCTTGCTTATCCCCTTCTGCCAGAGCTGGATGCTTGGGGACAAAAGGTTTCATCCACTTCTGGGGAATCCACCAAGGGCCTGAGGGAGTGGCTACGCATGCATAACCCACCCCCAGGTAAAGAGCTCACAGGGACCTTTGGTTTCCCAAGTTTCTGGGTCCCTAATCTGGACTGGTGCAGAGTGGGACAATTTGAACTGATTACCACTGTTAAAGTGACGTACCACAGGTGGACTCATATTTCCAAATGAGCAATTTAGAAAATTGATAGTAAACATGGCTTTGCAGAGCTTCTGCTGTGAAGACATCCACACATTTGAATGGCTCTGTCTTTCCAGGACCTGCATGGGTGTCTGATGGGCACGCTCGATCACACCTTGGCCTGTGGGGGAGTGGGGGATGCCAGTTTTATATTCCACTCACCACAGCTGGATAAAATCTAGGAAGTCCTTGGATGCATATGCTGGGCCATTATTGCTTAATTTCCCTAGGGATCCCCAGCACTGAAAAGGCTTGCACTAGGTGTTCTTTGGCATGCACAGCCTTTTCTCCTGTGTGAGCAGAGGCATAAACTGCACCTGAATATGTGTCAATGTTTACATGAACATATTTGAGGCAACCAAAGGTGGGAATGTGTGTGATGTCTGTCTGCCACACTTTACAGCTGTCAAGGCCCCGGGAGTTTAATCCCATACCCAGTGATGTCATGGCCTGGAGCTGGCAGCTGGGACAGGTGGCCACAATGGCTCGAGCCTGACTGCATATTTACTGGAACTGATGGATCAGACCTGGCCCATTGTGATGGTATTGCTGGTGGCTCAGCTTTGCCTGTTGGAAGATGTCAGAGAGCTGTGCTTTCTTAGCTGGGGCAGCCAGGGAGTCTGCCTTACCCTCCTGCAATCTCACCTGGCAAATTGGTGTGTGACGTCACATGCATCACATGGAATGGATGCTCACAATGTGAAGCTAAATAAATTAGTTTTGAAAGCAATCTGAAGAGATGCTCATTCTCAATGTCTTTGAGAACTGCCTGCTCCGCTCTGGACACTACCCCTGTGTAAGAGTCAGTCTGAAGTTTTCTCTGATCTGCCTCAGAACCATCATCAGAGACTGGGACTTGAGATTGCACCACTTGCCCTGAACCAGAGCACTGCCCTGGCCGAGGTGGATGCTTGTGGGCCAAGGGCTGTTTGTAGCTGTGCCTGGTGCTTGTCATGGGACACTGCAGGGTGCTGGTTATTGCACCCTGTCCCTGCTCCTGGGTCATGGGGCTACGATCTCCACACAAAATAGTCCATAAATCTTCCCACCTTTTGGCCAGAGGCCACTCACTTTGGAAAAGGACTATGAAAAGTAACTTTCCTAAAGAGATTTTGAGATCTCTTTCTTCCCAATGGATTAAAGACGCGTCTATTGTCAGGCAACCACAAGGATGCGTCCCGTCTGTTGGTAGCTATATCCCATCCTTTCTGTCTCTCTCTCTCCTTTTACCTCGTTAGCCATGTCCCATTGTGCCTCGTGACCATCATCAGAGACTGAGACCCTGGACCCCACCCACTCGCTCTGTACCTGAGTTCTGGCCTGGCCAAGGTGGATGCATGCCAGGGGACTGTTTGTGGGTGTGCTTGGTGCTTGCCATGGTACACTGCTCTCGAGCAGGGTAGTGGTTATAGCGTCCTGTTCCAGCACCTGTTTCTTAGAGCAACGATTTCCATATACAATATTATCCTCCACCTTTTGGCCAGAGACTACTCACTTTGGAAAAGGACTATAAAAAGTGACTTTCTTAAAGAAGACTTTGAGATCTCTTTCTCCCCAGCAGATTGAAGACACATCTATCGTCGGATGACCATAAGGATGGGTCCCATCTGTTGGTAGATATATCCCCATCCTTTTTCTCTCTCTCTCCCCTTTTACTTTGTTTCCTTTACCTCTTTATCTGTCTCTGTTCTATCCCAAAACTGAATTGGTAGCACGCAATAAAGTGCATTGCTGCTTGCTGCTGAATAAACCTGAGTCTCTTGCTTTTTGTGTTTTGCACCCTGGGGTCAAATGAATCATCATGACTCCTGCTTGGGTTGAGTGGACCGTGACACTCCTGTGCCACAGCAATACTGGCAATGCTGTTATTGCCACTGCCCGAGCTCTGCTGACCCACTGCCGTGCCAGCTCTGCTCCTGGCAGCCACGACCGGCCCGCCGCTATCCCCCACTACGGGGCAAGAGTTCCTGCTGCTGTTACAGCCCCACCTGGAGCACAAACCACTACCAAATTCTACGGAAACTTACAAACAAATTCACTTCAGGCTTTTTCACTGTACTCTCCACGTCTCGCAGCATCTTACCAGTTTGCTTCTCTTACAGGTATCTGTCTATAAGTTTTAAACATACCTTTTTGTCCGTATCTCCGGCAGTTCTAGTTCTGCTCCCAGGGGTGCCAGTGAGGAAAAGGAGCCCTCTTCCTGGGAAGATCCCAAGTGGCCCCCTAGAAGGGTCCCGAACCCAGCTGGCCCCTCGGTCAGAGAGAACAGGGTCCCACCAGAGTCGCCAACGGATTGACCAAAATATGAGTATTGGTATAATACCGATACTTAACTGTGATGGACAAATTAACAATTTAACAATCTAACAATTTAAAGTTAGAGAGTGTACGTTTATTCAGCGCTGAGCAGCAGTGTGAGGTAATCCTCTAAGACGCACTGCAAAATCACAGGTAATCACAGTCTATTTATTTACAAAGGATTCAAACAAATACATATTCATAATGACAGCCCCTCCCATCCCCTCCTTCCTGTGGTAATTAGTTTGAATAGCTATTAAGTATGCATGTTTGACTTCTTAAATTAAGTTTGGGGCCATGTTTGTGGGGAGGGGTTTTAAAAGGAGGAACTAAGGTGCATCTTTCTCCCCCTAAACTCTTCAGGTTTTCTACCAATGACAATACAAATGATTTCTGGGAATAGTCCAATTTTTCAAAGAACGTGTTTCTGGTTGCATTGTCTATGTTCCTTTGGGTCAACTCACTAGTTTTTCTTTACCTATTGTAAGTGAAGCTGAGCAAACATGAAACGACAGACAAGTAATTATTTAAGTTTCAGATAAATACTCCCTTCTAACTTCTAACTTTTAATTATTTTCAGTATGGTAACTAAAATCCTAATTTTGTAAAATTAGTGTTTTAGGGCGAACCTGTAGCCAGGGGACCCCCTGGCAGTGCGGAGGGGTGCGGGAGGTTGGTGCTGAGCGGGCTCTGAGTCCCTGAGGCTGAAAGGGGCGCTGACTGCTCCAGCTGCCCTTGGGCAGAGCCACCATCAAACCCAACATGCTCAGCCCTTGTTTTTCCCATCCAAACCAGGATTTTTCAAACCTTGGAACCAAGAAGAAAGAGGAGAAGCACATGAGGAAGAGGGAGATGTCCCGGGAGCCGCAGGCAGGTGAGGAGGAAGTCAGTGCCCCTTTCCCCTTGTATCCTGCTCCATCTCCCAGCCCAGCATGACCCCGGCTGCAGCACAGCCCTGGGGGGATCTCCTTGCCCTTACCTCTGGCATGGAGGCAAATCCCATCCTGTCCTTGTCCTTCCTCCCCCAGACAAGGAGCTGAGCACGGACAGCAGGGAGGACAAATCCCCGCGGCACAGCCTCGGGCAAGAGGCCGTTTGCAGCGGCTCCACGGCGCAGGAATGCAACGGGGAGGAAAAGCCCCGCAGATCCCGCAGCAGGAGGGGCTGCAAACGCACAGCCCGGGGATCCCAGCAGGAAAGAGCCAGCCCGGGCCGGGGAGGCGGCCGGAGCTCGGAGCTGGGGCTGCGTGAGCAGCTTCACCATGGGGAGAAGCCCCACAAGTGCTTGGAATGTGGGAAGGGCTTCAGGAGGAGATCTGACCTGATCAGACACCAGAGAATCCACACAGGGGAAGGGCCCTACTAGTGTGGGGAGTGTGGGAAGAGATTCAGCCGCAGCTCAAGCCAGGCTGTGCACCAGAGGAGCCACACTGGGGAGAGGCCCTACGAGTGTAATAAATGCAGGAAGAGGTTTCAGAGCAGCTCCAGCCTTCTGAAGCACTATCGCACTCACTGGGATGAGAGGCCCTTCTGCTGCCACAACTGTGGGAAGGGATTCAAGAGAAACTTCACCCTCGTCACCCACCGGCGCATCCACACTGGGGAGAGACCCTACAAGTGTCCCGAGTGTGGGAAGAGCTTCTCACAGAGCTCTCACTTGACCGAACACCAGCATCGTCTCCACTGAGAGAAGCCCTGTGAGTGCCCCGAGTGCAGGAAGAGCTTTGTGCTGGCTCCCTGTGACCTGGATTTTCTTTACCTTTCTATTTGTCCTTCCCAGACAACCAGTACCACGGTAAAAATGAAGACATTGAACTAAGACATGCCTGCAGACACAGGGGGATCTTCCAGAGGATGTGGGGGACCCTGTGTTCCAGGGAGTTCAGGTTTCCTTGGGGGTTGCTCAGGGCTTTGGGCACCCCAGGCCCAGCGGCTCTGGCTGCACTGGGAGATGCTGGCGGAGGTTCTGGGGCAGCTGATCAAGGACCCCCTGCCCTGACACCCTCCCCGTTTCCCCCTGACCCAGCTCCCGCTGTCCCCTGTCCAGGATCCTCCTCTCCCCACTGTCACTGCCCTTGTCTCAGCCCATTCCCGCCTCACACCACTCCTGCCCCTGTCCCAGTTGAGATCCCATTCCTGGTATCATTCCCTGTCCTGTATTCTCTGCCTGGTTACCGTTCACATATTCCCAGTCCCATATTCCCTGTCCTGTTCCCCTTCTAGTATTCCTGATCCCAGTTCTATTCCCATATTTCCATTTCTATATTTCCAGTCCCCTTCCCATATTCCCACTCCCAATCCTGTTGCCCTATCCCTATGGCTGTTCCCTGTCCCATATTCTAAATCCCCATCCCATGTTTTCTCCCCAATTTCTATTTCCATATTTCCTGTTCTGTTCCCATATTGCCATTCCCATTCCCTGTTCCTGTTTTCATTTGCATTCTAATGTCCCTTTCCCAGTCCCCACTCTCTGTCCCTGTCCCCATTCCCAATTGTGGGAGAGTGGAACAGAGAAGCCTCTCTGACTCCGTCTGAGGGAGAACAGTATGCAAAAATTAAATTTAAAATATTTTGAGAAATTAAAATACAGGAAACCATACAGACATGAAATAAAGGTCTAAGTTTTAGTATAAGTAATCAGAAGTATTAAGTAGCATAAATATGAAGTAGAAGTTTAAATCTTAGTGTGAAGTTCATAGAAATATGTTTTAAATACTATGAAAAGTAAAAGCCGTGGAATGTCCTATAAAATAGTGGCTGCATTGAGACATTAAAAACTTACTTCTTGACAAAATAATATTATAGTCGGAATATTTTATATATTCTTCACATAGAATAGATAGGCCATATGCACAAGGTATATGTAGACTTTAGTGTTAGAGAATTCTAATAGGCTTAGGAGTAATATGTCAGTTTCATGGTTTTGGCTCATTGGGTAATTTGTCAAAAAAAATCCCCGTATGGGAGTCAGAGCTCTTTTTCACTCCTCTCTCTTTGCTGTGTCCTCCTCCACCACCATCATCATCACCACTACCAGCACATGAGAGAAGAAGAAGAGGAAGATGAAGAAGAAAAGTTCAGAAGAAGAAAGGCCAGGGAGCATCTGCCTCTGGAGACTCTGCACCAGCCGCAGCTTCGACCTCTTGCAGCAGAGAGCTGCTCCTGCTTCCATCGGGACTTTATGGCAGAGAGATTGAACAGGGACTGGAGAGCCTTGGGCTCTTTGCCTTTGGAGCCTGACGTGCCTTGACAAGAAACAACTTTACAGCAGCCAGCAGCTGCTCTGCTCTGGGAAGATCTAAAGCCACAACCAATCCCCACAGCCGGTGCCAGTCCCAGGTGGGGACACTGCTGGAGGCCTGGGCACATTTTAGCTAGGCCTTTTTCTCAAGTTCTAAGTATTTTTCTCAGGTCATGAAACTTTCTCAGCCTCTAGCCAGGATTTTTCCCAGGCCAGAGACTCTTTCTTTACTTTAAACACAAAAGAAAGAATCATAATAGAGATAAACACCTGCAAGGCCCATGAGAAATTCAGGGAGCAGAGGTGTCTCCTTCTCTGATCAATGATCTGTTTGTATTTTGTTTTCCACGAACTGTCTTATTTAAGGCAATGGTTTCTTTCAATGAATTGCTCTTTCTTGCTCTTTTCTCCACCAAGCAAGAGAGTGTCTTGTTGCTGTTTTTTTGCTGCTCCATAACCCTTCCACGGCAACAGAGCCAGACACAGCATCAGCAAATCACCACTGCTGTGTTTTGGCAGCACTTTGGTTCTGCACGTTCAAAGCAACAGCAGCTTGTGGCATTTTTGTCACTGAAGCTCAGCACTGACTCAAGTGACATTTTTAATTCACTCCCTAACTTGAAAACAGCTCCTGACACGCTTTAATGACAGGCAGGCAGCAGTAAAATCTGTGCTTTGCCTGCTATGAGACAGGTCAGAAGGGCAGAGCATATCAAATAAAGGGACTGCTGCTTTAGCTGCCAGGCTGTGCAGAACACAGCAGCACTGCAAGTTAATTCACTGCTCTCACATTCCAGTCATTGTACTGTAGTCATTGCACACCAGTGGTCTTTGAAATACTAATTATTTATTAAAACTAATCTGCAGAAGAGCTTCAGCAGCATGTGACTGACCAGACACTGCTGTGAATACCATGAACTGTGTGGACCACTCTGAAAACTTAAGCTTGATGAAAGTAAGATCGGCAACTTCTGTTTCCCAAAAGATCAAAAGGCACTGTAAATGCAGGAAACAAAAGCATTATCTTTCAAAAAAAGATAATTATCAAATTCTAGAGAATTATCTTTCATCTTTCTGCTGATGGCAGTTTCCCTAAACTCTCCTTACTGCACTCAGAGGAAGCAACAAGTTTCCCCCTGCCCAGCACCCGGTCTTGTATTTCACACTGCAGTACAAATGCAGGTATCCTAACAGGACTGTGCAGTCCATGTGCAGTTTTTAAGGACATGCCCAAATGGATGATTGGCTGTATTTACACTGACCAGGACACAGCCATATTCACTCAGTGTGTCTGACCAAGAAGAACTTTCTCTAGCATACATTTAAGAGATTTTTATTACTTATATCCATTTTGTTCTTAGTGACAACAGAGCAATTGCTCACATTTAAGTTCCTGTTTTCTTCATCTCCTTAATGCATGCAGCAGAGGAACCTGAATCCTTTAATGCAATGGTAAGCTTTTGACAGCCATGACAGAACTGAAAATTGGAGTGTGAGTAAACCAGACTGGATGTCAGTGTGACTCACCTCAGTTTTGGCCATGCTAAATTGTATTAGAATCATATATTCTGACATCTGCACAGTCTAACTAAAACAATGCAGAGCCCTTGGTGTTATGGGATTGCTGATGTAAAAGACCTTTGCTTCACACCACTTTTCACAGCTGACTCACAGCTTTCTTTCAACTTCCTATCAATTCCTGCAGTCGAATCTTAAGAGCAGATAGAACTCTGTTTCCTGCAATTTCTGTGTAGGATTCAGTAAATCATTTACAAAGATATAATACCTGCAAAATCCCTACATAGAGCAGTGTAAAAAAATACTTTGGCATTTTCCTGTCCTCGTAAACAAAGTAAATATCAGAACTAACAACTTCAAGCCATTATTTTTCTTGCTGAGTTTTTAGAACTGAGCCTCTAGCATTTGACACAGTGTTCTCATTTTGTTTGCTTTCAGAACCAGTGCTTATTTTTAGTCATCAGAGATTGCATTATCCAAAAGAAACAAAATTGGCATGAATTGGCAATAAATGAAAAGAAATTAATTTAACAAAACACTCCATCAAAGCTGCTGCATGTAAGACTCTCTGATTGTAAGAGCCTGAAATGAGGGATGTGGAACTCCAGGCAGGCTCTTTAAAATGCTGCTTATTATATCCAAATGATGCAGTAATTTATTTATAATTTAAAATCCTGTTTATTGTATCCAAATGATGCAGCAATTCACAGGCCGTGGGTGACAAGAGCCCAGCCCACAGCCTGACAGCCACATCTGTGGGTTCCTCTGAAAGCTTCCTCTAGTTCTGGTTACAATGCATTCAATAATTTTCATTACAGAGCATCCTAAGACATGACAACCAATCAATCCCTTCACTATCACCTGTAGCCTATCATACCTACTGACATTACAATATTCTAGTTACTGTTTTCCAATCACAAAAGGTTAGTGTGTTTCAGTTTAAGCTATAAGTTGTTTTTCAGTGGACAATCCTGAGATCTTTTTTCTACTTGCAACATGGTATTTTTGTTTGCCTGTGAAAATTCTTTTCCTTAGTAAAAAACATCTTTTGTTTGAGGTGGATTTATCCTTTGCTCAGAGTCATAAAAGTCCCTTCCAACTCACTGCCCTTTGCCTTCTCAGTTACCCAGTAAGACTGGCTCAGCAATTCTTTTCTTCTACATCAAAACTTGCTCTCATCTCTCTTCTTTCTTCAGATTCTACATTCAAAAATCTTTCTGTTATACACACACATGTGTGAGACCTTCCTGTCAACTCCTCATCCTTCCTAACACATGGGGCTGTGCCCTATAGGGGATGGAGGTCCTGCCCTATAGGGAATGAGGTCCTGCCCTATAGGGGATGGGTCTGTGCCCTATAGGGGATGGGATCCTGCCCTAAAGGTCACAGCCCCTGCAGGAACAAACTGGACTTCTGGACAGCAGATCAATAGGATTTTGCAGAAGCCAATTAATTGTTTATAATTCACCCTAATTATCCATTTCTAGAACCATTACCCATGTGGGGACACACTCTACAATTGGTAATTTTAGGGTGTTGATCCACCCATTCCAACCCCCCAGAGTCAGTAATTGGTGGTCACATGTAGTTTCCCCGCCTCCTGTTATCTTGAATCATCTAATCTTGGTGTTCTGTGTTTTCAACTTGTTCTCTCCCCATTTAGCATAGTTTATGTTCCAGTGGCCTTGGGGGGTTTCAAACAAGTTATCAAAAAACTCCTTAAACTTTCTCATGCTGTGCACCTGTTATAAACAGTGGTCTAAACTAAGAAATGCACAAAAACAGCTGGCATGTGAAAGAAGCGTGTGAACAAACGGCAAAATATGCAGAAAGAACTGAACAGCAAAACAGAGCAACTAAATATGGTTTTTGGCTGGTGCACACCACACAAGGCCCAGATTTGTACAGACATGTCCACCAGTGTCTCAACCTTCTTCAGCCTTACTACAATTCCCCTTCTTCTTTTGTACCAGCCAAATCGTCTTTGTTATCTTATCTTGTCTTGTCTTATCGTATCCTAAGCTTATATTATCGTATTCTTATATTATCTTATCCTTATACTATCTTATCTTTTAGTATATTCTGTATGATATTCTGCATCCCCTCAGGGGTGGAGTGATTTGGGGGAGAGTTTGGGGTCTGGTGGGTTTGACCCCAAAGTTTGGGGAAGGGAGACATTTGATCCTAAAGTTTGGTTGGGGGTTGACACCCCAGAGTTTGGGATCAGAGGGTTTGACCCCAGAATTTAGGGATCAGGGGCATTTAACCCAAATTTTGGGATCAGGGGTTGGACACCCCAAATATTTCAAACCCCAGAGGTTAGGAATTGGGGGGGTTTAACCCCAAAGTTTTGGGTCTGGGGGGGGTTGATCCTAAAACTTAGGGTCAAGGGTGTTTTACACCTCAGGATTTCGGGTTTGGGGAGGTTTGACACCAAATTTTGGGGATTTGGAGGATTTAACCCCAGAGTTAGCAGTTGGGGTGAGATGATCCTAAAATTTGTGATCTGAGGGGGGGCTTGACACTCCAGGGTTTGTGGGTTTTATAACTTCAGAATTTGGCGATCAGGGGGGCTGAATCCCAAATTTTAGGATCAGAGGTGTTGGACACCCCAAATACTTCAAACCCCAACATTTGGGGATTGGGCTTGCTGCGCTTCAGTTGTGGGCTGTGTCTTGCTCTCTGCCGTCTGCTCAGCTGTAACCCCCTCCCCTAGCTGCTTTGGCCGTTTTTTCCCTTTTCCCCCAGCTGTTTTGTCTGTGCCCCCGTGTTAGCTTGTCTTAGGTTTGCTTTTGCTTGTCTTAGGCTCGCTTTAGCTTGTCTTAGGCTTGCTTTGAGCCTGCTCCCGGCTGCCCCTCCCCCTCTCTCCCTTCTCTCTGCTCCAAGGATTTGCACCGGCTCCGGAGGACAAAGATCTGAACTTCGAGGGCCGCTGCTAGAAGTCGGCTTGGGAGGCTCTGCCACTCTCCCCGGCAAAGACCGGCTGGGTTCGTCTCATCTAGGTTTGGGTTGGGGGAGTGTTTCTTTTGTATTTTTGTTAATAAAAAGTTTTTTCCATTTTCACCACAAGAACAATTCTTTCTGAGCTCATTGAAGGAAGGAATTGTAAAAAAGAAAAGGGGGGGGGGGGGGCCCTTTGGAGCTCTTTTTTCCCCAAATTTGTCCTAAACTTAGACAGGGGGTTTTGACTTCCTCAGTTTGGGGTGAAGGTTGAGATCAAAATGATTCCCTGGAAACAGCGACGAGACCGGGAACGAGAACGGGATTGGGAACAGGATCAGGATTGGGAATGGGAACGGGATCAGGAACGGGATTGGGAATGGGAACAGAATCAGGATTGGGAAATGGATCAGGATTGCAAATGAGAAAGGGATCAGAAACGGGAATGAGATCGGGAATGGGAACGGGAACAGAATTGGGAATAGGAATGGGATTGGTATTGAGAATGGGAACAGGAATGGGATGAATATTGGGAATGGGAACGAGATAGAGATCAGGACCAGTAATGGGATCGGGATTGGAATGGGAATAGGAATGGGATCAGGATCAGTAACAGGACTGGGAATGGCAACAGTAAGAAGATTGCGAATGGGATCAGGAACAGGAAAGAGTTAGGGATTGGGAACAGGATTGGGAATGGGAACAAGTTTGGGAAGGGGAACAGGAACGAAATAGGGATTGGGAACAAGATCGGGGTGCTAAAGTCATGATATAAATAGGTGCCTTGGTTGGGAAATCTCAAATTGGAGAACCAGAACCAGTACAGGCAGGAACAACTTTTCCTGGCTGGGAACTGGAATTCCAGACCCTGGCAAGTGTGATCCATGCAGGACCATCCAGACTGGGATCATGGGGGCTGGGATCACATGGACTGGGATCCTCCTGCCTGGGACTGCACAGACTGGGACCAGATGGATCAGGTCCTTCCAGACTGGGATTGTACAAACTGGGAACACATGGACTGGGATTGTACAAACTGGGACCATATGGACCGTTCTGGCTGCACCAGGACGATGTGAACCGATGGGGCCCTGCCCCACCCAGGGGTCCCTCCCAGTCCCGTTCGGGAGCGCAGCCAAAACTCCCCGGAGTGAACGCGGAGGTCCCAGAGCGCTCCCGGTGTCGGTCCCAGTCTTGGAGCAGTCCTGGAGCTCTCCTGGTGCTGAATCTGATCCTGGTGTTGATCTCAATCCCAGAGCAGGGCTGGTCTTGGTCTCAGTCTCAGTCCTATATGGGTACCAGTCTCGGTGCTGGTTCTGTTTTCAGTCTTGGTCTCAGTCACAGTCTCGGAGTGGTTCTGGTCCCAGTGCTGGTTCCAGTGCCAGTGCTGGTCCCAGAGTGCTCATAGTGCCAATCTCAGTCTCGGTGCTGGTTTCGGTGCCGCTCCCAGTCCCAGAATTCTCCCGGTGCTGGTCCCAGTGTTGGTGCTGGTCTCGGTCTTGGTCCCAGTGCCAGTTTTGGAGCCCATTTTGGTCTCGGTCTCCATACCAAAGATTTTAGGCCTGTTTGGGTGATTTTGGGATACACTAGGCAGTTTTAGGTTGGATTTCAGGCTCCATTTGGATAATGTTAAGTCCATTTTCCGGATTTTAGACCCCTTTTGTGTGGATTTGAGGCCCCTTTGGCTGATTTTAGGCCAAACCTGGTGAATTTAGGCTGCATTTGAGGCTCTTTTGGGTGATTTTAGAACAAACCAGGCCCTTTTAGGACTGTGTGGCCCTTTGGCCCCGCCCCCTTCCCCTCACAGTTCCTGCCCTTCCCTTGACCCATCCCCTCCCTGTTCCAAACGGGGGAGGAGGAGGGAAGAAGCAGCCGCAGAAGCAGGAGGAGAGAAGGAGCGAATGAACCACGCTATCCCGGAGCTCCCTGAACTCGCAGCCCCCCCGGGACCATCGCCCCACATCCCAGGTGCCCGGGGAGGGGGAGCTCGCCCCAAATATCCCGGGGGGGTCTCTGGGTTTGGGGTATGTTGGGGGCGGATGTTTGGAGCTTGCAGCGCTCCAGAGCCGAGCCGCAGATGCCCCTCGGGGGGACATCGGGGGGTCCCCGGGAGGTGTTTTTGGGGGTCCCGGTGGCGGCAGAGCCACCGGATTGGGGGAGCCCCTGGAGAGCTGCGGCTTCCCTGAGCGGGACCCCAGAGAGAGGAGAGCCCCAGAACCCCAAAGCGGGACCCCGAGAGGGGGGAGGGACCCCTGGGATTGCCGGGACCCCGGCGGGGGTGCTGGGGCTGGAGGGGCGCGATGGCCGCAAAGGGGTTCGGGGATCCCGGTGCCGGGAATGGCTGCTCCCAGTATGAGCCCGGTCAGTCCCAGTATGAGCCCGGTCACTCCCAGTATGATCCTGGTCACTTCCCCTCGGTGCCTGTGGGATCCTTGTTGCTCCCAGTATGAACCCAGTCATTCCCAGTCATTCCCCATGATGATACAATTTGCCCCCAGCAGGGTCCCAGTTGCTGCCAGTTCCTCCAGCTTTTGTCCAGTGTGTTCCCAGTTCTCCCAGTTGCCCCCAGTACAGTCGCAATCACTCCCGGTGTAACAGAGTATGTGTAAGGCTTTGCTAATCAAACATTGCTAAATTAGGGAACACGGCCAAAAGACCACTGAGACTTGCTTAAGGAAAACGTGTAGGCGAAGGAGGCAGAGACGTAAGGAAGGGGAGAATGCTGGAAAGCCCCAGGGGTCAGCACAAACACATCCTATGGACCCCGACCACAAAATCCCCCAGCCTTTCACCTAAGGGAGGCACAGAAACTGAGGTCAAAATTACAGCATTACGGGAACCAGCAAGGGGAATTTTAATTAAGAAAAGGAATCCACCACTTTTCTTTTACTTTATGTATTTGATAATCATTTTAAGCTGCATATAGGAAAAGGGAGTGCAGGCAGAAGGTAACCTCCATCAACCATTTAAGTGGTGCTTAATTAGATAGGAAGATCAACATGTGACACAGACTATTACAACTCTTGGAGCACCTAGTTTCATGATCACTCTGTGCCAAATAGTGCCCATAGGCCCTTGCTCAAATCTGAAAGGATTCTATTTCTGTCCTAGCTCCAACCCTGGACGAGGGTATTGTTAATAACCCTCGACAGTATTATTGTGCACACTGGGGATGTGAAACAATTGCATCACACTGGAATCCAGGAGCAGGAAGAAATAAAGCTTTTAGTGTAGAATGGAAACCAAAAAAATGTTTACCTCCCAAGAGAGAATGCAGCGGGGGAATAATCCAAACAGGACAAGTGATGATTATTCCCAGAGTCACATACCACCCTGAAGAATTTGTGTATGATAATCAGAATTCTCCAAACCATCATTTACAAAAACGAGAACCATTTATCACTTTGACTATAGCCACCCTGATGGCTGTAGGAATTGCAGCTGCAGGGACAGGGATAACCTCACTTGTGCAGCAGAACCAAAAGTTTCAATCACTTGGAATAGCTGTAGATAAGGACGTAATTCCAATTGAAAAATCAATCAGTGCATTAGAAAAATGGTTAAGATCGCTGTCAGAAGTAGTATTGCAAAACCATAGGGGACTTGACGTTATGTTTTTACAACAGGAGAATTATGTGCTGCACTAGGGGAACGATGTTGTGTTTATGCAGACCATACTGGAGTTGTTAGGGATACCATGACTAAACTCTGGGAGAGCCTAGAGAAACAAAAACAAGAAAGAGAACTGGAGCAGAGCTGGTATGAGTCCTGGTTTAACCATTCTCCATGGCTAACTACCCTACTGTCCACTATTGCAGGACCCCTAATATTGGTGATTTTAGTGTTGATTTTTGGACCATGTATTTTTAACAAAATCATTGCAATAATCAAAAGAAAGCTGGAAGCCCTGCACTTAATGTTGGTAAGAGCACAGTATGAGCCTATACAGGACGAAGGGTTAGAACTGAGCCACGCAGAATTGCAAAGATTTGATCAGCAAAAATGATAAAAAGGGGAAATTGTAACAGAGTACGTGTAAGACTTTGCTAGTCAAACATTGCTGAGTTAGGGAACACAGCCAAAAGATCACTGAAACTTGCTTAAGCTAGCTGAAAGATTATATCTCAAACATCCTGTATATGCCCAGTTTGTGGATGCTTGCAAAAAAAGATAGGAAAAAGTCAACCAATGGCTAAGAGAAGACCACGGCCTTCCTCCCCACCACCACCAGGAGCCAGGAGGAGCCCCCAGCACCTGGCTGTGCAGACACAGAACATGAGAAGATGCTGAAAGGCACGGACACGGGAGAAGATGAAAATAACAGAGGGACTGACACGGAGTGGGGTGCGCGCCGCTGGTGGAGCGGAGACTCCCCGGACCCCAGCGCTGATTTGCTTATTGCTGCTCGCTCCATAAATTCTTTATTGATTCCATTTATTGGAGTTGATCAATTTATTACAGATAAATTTATAACAATGCAGACCTAGAATGGGGCAGGGACCAGGATTCGGGACAGGGAATGGGAATGCGGTCAGGGACTGGGAATTCTGCACTTGTCATGGGGACAGGGACCTCGACAAGGACCAAGACCTGGAATATAAGACAGGGATAGGGAACGGAATTGGGAATGGGACTAGGAAAAGGAACAGGGACAGTGAATGTGTTCAGGGACCGGGAATGACAATGGGAATAATGCAGTGGGACTGAAAATGGGACCAGGTGTGGAAATGGAACTGAAAAGAAGATGGGGACCAGGAATTTGGCTGATAGAATGGGGACAGGAAGCTGGACTACAAGACTGAGAGCGTGAAGGGAACAAGGAATAAGGGACAGGGTCTGGAACTACAGGATCTAAACCAAGACTGAGAATGGGATGGGGAATGGGGACAGGGTCTGGGAATAGGGACAGAGACAGGGACTGGGTGTCAGGATTGTTTATAGCTTTAGATCTTCCCAGAGCAGAGCAGCTGCTGGCTGCTGTAAAGTTGTTTCTTGTGAAGGCACGTCAGGCTCCAAAGGCAAAGAGCCCAAGGCTCTCCAGTCCCTGTTCAATCTCTCTGCCATAAAGTCCCGATGGAAGCAGGAGCAGCTCTCTGCTGCAAGAGGTCGAAGCTGCGGCTGGTGCAGAGTCTCCAGAGGCAGATGCTCCCTCTCCTTTCTTCTTCTGTTCTTCATCTTCCTCTTCTTCTTCTCTCCTGTGCTCATAGTGGTGATGATGATGGTGGAGGAAGAAGAGAGAGTGACGAGAGAGGAGCGAGAGAGAGCTCTGGGTCCAATACATGGATTTTTATTGACAAATTTCCCAATGATCAAAAAACAGGAACCTGAAGCATTTCTCCTAAACTTATTAGAATTCTGGTTTTCTAATACAGAAGCTTACGTCTAACTTGTGCACATTGCCTATCTATTCTATCTGAAGAATATAAAATATATTTTTAATCTATTTTTATTCTGTCTAGAACTCTTTTTAAGCTCCCACTGCAGCTTGTTTTTCACATAAGATTCTATGGCTTTTACTTCTTAGGGCATTTAAAACATATTTCTAAGTATTTCACACTATGATTTACACTTCTACTTCCTATCTATGCAACTTAATATTTCTATTTCTTAAACTAAACCTTAGAGATCTATTTCATGTTGGTGTGGCTTAGTATACTTTATTTCTGAAAATGTTTTTAATTTTATTCTTGCATTCTGTTCTCTCTCAGAGGGACTCAAAGAGGCTTCTGTGTTACACATTCCAACAACTGGAAATGAGGACAGACACAGGGAATGGAAGTGGGAATGGGGACAGGGACATGGGAACAGGAGCGAAAAGAGGAACCAGGAATATGGAAATAATAACTGGGGAGATGATATGGGATGGGGATTAACAACATAAAACAGGGAATGGAAATGGGAATATGGCAACAGGATTCGTAATGGGGATATGGGAAGGGGACTGGAAATACAGAAATTGAATTATGGGAATGGGAGTAGCACTGGGAATACAAAAAGGGAAACAGAACACAGAATATGGGACTAGGAATATGTGAATGGAAACCAGGCAAAGAATACGAGACATGGACAGGGAATGAAACCAGGAATGGGATTTGCACTGGGATGGGATCAGGACGGGAGTGACAGTGGGGTGAGATGGGAACGGGCCAGGGGCAAGGGGACTGACAGCGAGGAGAGGGGGATCCTGGACAGGGGACAGCAGGAGCTGGGAGAGGGGGACATGGGGACAGTGTCAGGCCAGGGGGCTGTTCATCAGCTGCTCCAGAACCTCCGCCACAGCTGCTGGGGCTGGGGTTCCTAAAGCCCTGAGCAACCCCCAAGTCCCTCCCTGGAACCCTCAAGTCTCTGGAACCCAGCATCCCCCACATTCCCTGGAATATGCTCCCATGTGCCCAACCATGTCGTTATTCAACATCTTCATTTTTACCTGGATGTCAGTATTTGGGAAGGACAAAGAGAAATGCAAAAAAAATCCAGGCCAAAGGGAGCCAGGAGGATGTGGAGCACCCAGCCAGGTGTCTTCCCAACAGGGATCAGCAGCACCAGGGCTCAGGGGGGCTCTGCCCACCGGGGGTCCCTGGGGATCATCCAGCGCGGATCCTGCCATGGGGATGGAGCTGCAGCAGGGCACAAAGCTCTTCCTGCACTCGGGGCACTTGCAGGGCTTCCCTCAGTGGAGACTCCGTTGGTGTCTGGTCAAGTGAGGGCTGTGCCTGAAGCTCTTCCCACACACAGGACACTCGTAGGGTCTCTCCCCAGTGTGGATGAGTCGGTGGGTGATGGGGGCAGAGCTGTGCTTGGATCCCTTCCTGCAGTCGAAGCAGCAGAAGGGTCTCTCATCCCAGTGAGTGCAATAGTGCTCAAGGAGATGAGAGCTGGTCTGAAACCTCTTCCTGCATTTATCACACTCGTAGAGTCTCTCCCCAGTGTGGATTCTCTGGTGCTCCATCAGGTTTGAGCTCTCCCTGAATCTCTTCCCACACTCCCCACACTCGTAGGGCCGTTCCCCCATGTGGACTGGAGAGAGAAGCAGTGATTCAAGTCAGGCTGAGGGTTCAAGATCAGCACTCAAGAAGAGTGCCAAGACCTTTGGATTTGCATGTAGTTTGGGAATGGAGCGCTAACCTTGGATTGGTACAGTCCTCAGGAGGAAGGGACAATTCCCACCCAATTCTCCCCTCATCTTCAAAGCTTTTGTATCCCAATGACATCCCCTTGTTGGCTCTGGGGTTTTATGGACTATCAGGAGCCAGGTCATAGAATCATGGGATGGTTTGAGTTGAAAGGGACTTTAAAAACCATCTCATTCCAACCCTCTGCTACGGGCAGGGACAGTTCCCACTAGCCCAGGTTGCTCCAGCCTGGCATTTAGCATTTTCAGGGATGGGGCAGCCACAGCTTCTCTGGGCACCCTGTACTAGGTGAAAAACCACCCCCACAGGGAAGAATTTTTTCCTAATCAGGTATCACACTGAGAGATCCATACTGTTTCTGTCCCAGTGCTTTCAGAGCATCGTCCATAACCATCAACTGCCATGGATGCAGATGAACTTCAGCTTCTGGAGGTGATTCACCTTTGCAACAGAATTCACTGGGTCTGTGTGTCTTGATGTGAGACTGGTTTTGCAGCTAGGAGTTGGAATACCACCTGATGTCCCATGCAGGAGAAGGAGGGAATTAAAAAATAGGAAAGTGATTTCACAGATCACATCAGGGATTGTGAACTGCAGAATCTGAAAGCCAGGAAAGCTTTGAAAATTTTAAAGTAAAGAATCATAGAATCATTTAAGTTTGAAAAGCTCTCTAAGATCGAGGCCCACGGTTCCCCCAGTACTGCCAAGGCCACCACTAACCCATGTCCCCAAGTACCACATCTAGAAGAAACTGAAAGGATGCATTGAGAAAAGTTAACCAACATCATCTCTTGGTCATTGCAGAGGGCAGTGTCTGCCTCCAGCAGAGCTGTTTGCAGGCTCCAGTGATGTCACTGGGAATGCCTGGCTTGCTGAGGGATGGGACACTGGAAAGGGAACAGGTCTTTGTTGTACTAGAATATACAGATCAAGTGACACTTTGGGGTGTCCCTCAGCAGCTCCTAAGCCCCCCTCCCCTGCTCAGTACAAGGCAGACCTGTTCCATCACAGCAGTGCCTGCAGGTGAAAGCTCCCAGGTGCACAGGGAGCTCCCAGCACAGCAAAACTGCTCCAGTTCTGCTCCCCCAGGGTGGATGCAGTGAGAGGATCAGTGGGAAGAGATGTGGGCTGTAACGTCCCAGTTATGCCCTCTGCTAGAGAAGATCCAGTGTGAGGCTGATGGAGTGCTTCATGGAAGTGGGGTTGGGACTTGGTGATCTTTAACATCTCTTCCCACCCAAACCATTCTGATTCTTCTTGCTTTCTTGTCCAGGTAGTGTGGACAAAAACTTGGAAGATATCCTGGCTCAAGACCAGGAGCATGAAAAGAGTAGCTCCATCATTCAACCTGCTCTCTTGAGGCAGCTGAGATCTCTTCAGACACAAGCATCCATCTCTTGCTGGGATGTTGCTTCTGCAGCCTGGCTCAGGGAAGCACTTGCACAACTTGCCAGCCCATCCCTTGGCCCAGCTCACACAACTTGGACTGCTGTGGATCCTGTCTGACCAGGGGCAGGCTCACAGCTGTGCCCCAGTTGTGTGGAGAACTTGGGATGATAAAAAGAGCTGAAAACTGGGACATCCCTGAGGGTTTGTTTCCACAGTCATCCCCAGCCATAAATATAAGGGCTGTGATTTCTAAATCACATCTTCCAGATTTCTTTCTGGCAGATGTCTGGATCCTTTTCTTTCAGTTTTGCAGTGCCTGGTCACAAAATCCTGTGCACGGCCTGGGATGAGTTTGTAGATCCAGGGTCTGCACTGAGCAGGATTCTGTCAACCAGAAACTGCACCAGGCAATTTCTTCTCTGAAGATGTGTCCATTGATGCCACTTCCTTATCTCTTTCCATGAGCAATAAACAGAAAGATAAATCAGTGCTTTGTCTGCAGTGCCCACAGCCAGAGTGAGATTCTCAGTGTGGAAATGTCACCATTGTGACAGTCCTTCAACCTCTGGAGGACAGTGCACTCCTGCCATCTCATGGACACCTCATGAACAGGGAGGAATTCCTCAAAAGGAAGAGGGGATTATGATGAATTTTTTTTCAAATCTACTTCAAGAGTTGAGAATTTAGCTAAGTATTAAACAGATTAATATTTTTTTCTTTTTGCCTTTTTGCAGGTTTTTGATTATGCAGTTTTCACAATGAACTCAGTGTGGTTGTTTCCGATTTGGCCCCGTAGCATCTGGCAGGGAGCCTCTGTCTGAATGTGAGACTTGCTGCATCCAGATTTGATTCCTTTTCCTTGGCAAAGCTTTGCCTCCTGCTGATGGAAGCTTTAAAGAAAAAAAAATACTATGACATACAAAACACTGCCAAAAAACATCAGCATGCTTTCTGGCTGCCATCTATTGTGCAATGCAAACGTCTTGAGATTTAATATTTCTAAAACTGCCGTGCACCTGTTTGCAAGAGAAACTACCTTGTCACATGATTTTGCCAAATCACTTTAATTTTTTTTATTATTATTAGCTTTAGAGTGTGAGTTTCCTCCCTTTCCTCCCTCTTTTTCCTCTCCACCCCAAATTTCTCAATGCAAAAATCCTTGTTCCAAGAGTTTCTATCTGTA